>NW_026990634.1:12500-85149 GCF_036250125.1 Pseudopipra pipra | reverse complement strand
TCCTGTCCTCCCAGTCCCACCCCAGTGCCCCACTCCCATCCCAGTCTCTCCCCACTTCCCCCACTGCAACCCACCACTCCTTTCCCTCCCAAGTGTCCTTTTGCAGTGCAACCCAGTCCTTCCCCAGTTTGCCTAGTCCCATCCCAGTCCTCCTAAGTGATTCCCAGTCCCTCCCCAGTCCCTTCCCAGTACAATTGAGGGCACTGAAGAGGCCCTCGGGGCACTTGGGGGAACTGGGCTGGACGGGGATTCTCTGGGGAGGGACTGGAGGCACTGGATAGGACTGAGAGGCAGATGGGGAGGCACTAGGACACACTGGGCCACCACTGGGATAGGACTGGAATCACCGGGGAGGGAATTGGGATGGGCCTGAGGGCAGTGGGAAGGGACTGGGATGGGACTGGGCAAACTGGGGAAAGACTGGGTTGCACTGCAGGAGGACACTTGGGAAGGAATGGGTGCACTGGCTTGCACTGAGAGAAGTGGAAGGGACTGGGATGAGAATGGGGGCACTGGGGTGAGACAGGGAGCATCTCCAGTGCCCTCAGTCCCATCCCAGTCCCTCCCCACTGCCCCCAGTCCCTCCCCAATGCGTTTGTGCTCCTTTTCCTGTGCATCCCATTCCATCCCAGTCACTTCGCAGTCCCTCCCTGCTCCCTCCCCAGTTCCCCCAGTCCTAGCCCAGTGCCACCAGTGCTCCCAGTCCCACCCCAGTGCCCCCACTCTCATCCCAGTCCCTTGCAACTTCTCTCAGTGCAAGCCAGCGCACCCATTCCTTCCCAAGTGTCCTCCTGCAGTGCAACCCAGTCCTTCCCCAGTTCGCCCAGTTCCATCCCAGTCCCATCCCACTGCCCTGAGGCCCATCCCAATTCCCTCCCAGTGATCCCAGTCCCATCCCAGTGGTGGCCCAGTGTGTCCTAGTGCCTCCCCAGTGCCTCTCAGTCCTATCCAGTGCCTCCAGTCCCTCCCCAGAGAATCCCCGTCCCAGCCCAGTTCCCCCAAGTGCCCCCAGGGCCTCTCCAGTGCCCTCAGTCCCGGCCCAGTCCCTCCCCAGTGCATCTCACTCCTACCCAGTGCCCCCAGTCCACGGTTCCCCAGTCCCTCCCCCATGACCCCCAGTCCCATCCCACTGCTCCCAGTCCCCCCCCCCCCCGCCCCCCGAAAATCTCAGTCCCACCCCAGTGTCCCCACTCCAGCCCAAATCTCCCAGTGCCCCCATCCCTCCCCACTGCCCCAGTCCCTCCCAGTGCATGCCAGTCCTTTTCCCTGATGCATCCCACCCCCTCCCTAGAACACAAGTCCCATCCCAGTTCCCTCCCCAGTGCCCCTGACCCATCCCCAGGCCTCCGTGACCTCAGTCCCTCCCCAGGGCATCCCGGTTCTTTCCCCCTGTGCATCCCAGTCCCATCCCAGGCCCACTCCCCAGTCCTGTCACAGTCCTCTTGCAGTCCCTCCCCAGTCCAATCCCAGTCCCTGCAGTGGCTTTCCCGTTGCTCCCAGTTCCTCCCCTGTGCATTCTGCTCCTTTCTCCCATGCATCCCATTCCCATTCCAGTACCATCCCAGTTCCCTTCCTAGCCCCCTCGCAGTCCCTCCCTGCTCCTCCCCAGTTCCCCCAGTCCTAGCCCAGTGCCACCTGTCCTCCCAGTCCCACCCCAGTGCCCCCACTCTCATCCCAGTCTCTCCCCACTTCCCCCACTGCAACCCACCACCTCCTTTCCCTCCAAGTGTCCTCCTGCAGTGCAACCCAGTCCTTCCCCAGTTTGCCTAGTCCCATCCAGTCCCTCCTAAGTGATTCCCAGTCCCTCCCCAGTCCTTCCCAGTACAACTGCATCCCATCCCAGTCACAGCAGTCCATCCCAGTGGTCCCAGTCCCTCCCCAGAGATTCTCAGGCCCATCCCAGGCACGCTCTCCAGTCCCCTCCCCAGTCCTCTCACAGTCCCCTCGCAATCCCTTCCCAGTCCTATCCCAGTCCCTGCAGTCCCTTTCCCAGTGCTCCCAGTCCCATCCCAGTCCCTCCCCAATGACCCCCAGTCCCATCCCAGTGCTCCCAGTCCCCCTCACCCCCCCGAAAATCTCAGTCCCACCCAGTGTCCCCACTCCCAGCCCATATCCCCCCAGTGCCCCCAGTCCCTCTCCACTGACCCCAGTCCCTCCCAGTGCATGCCAGTCCTTTTCCCCTAATGCATCCCACTCCCTCCCTAGAACATCCAAGTCCCATCCCAGTTCCCTCCCCAGTGCCCCTGACCCATCCCCAGCCCTCCTGTGACCTCAGTCCCTCCCCAGGGCATCCCGGTTCTTTCCCCCTGTGCATCCCAGTCCCATCCAGGCCCACTCCCCAGTCCTGTCACAGTCCTCTTGCAGTCCCTCCCCAGTCCAATCCCAGTCCCCGCAGTGGCTTTCCCGTTGCTCCCAGTCCCTCCCCAGTGCATTCCGCTCCTTTTCTCCCATGCATCCCATTCCCATCCCAGTACCATCCCAGTTCCTTCCCAGCCCCCTCGCAGTCCCTCCCTGCTCCTCCCCAGTTCCCCCAGTCCTAGCCCAGTGCCACCTGTCCTCCCAGTCCCACCCCAGTGCCCCACTCTCATCCCAGTCTCTCCCCACTTCCCCCACTGCAACCCACCACCTCCTTTCCCTCCCAAGTGTCCTCCTGCAGTGCAACCCAGTCCTTCCCAGTTTGCCTAGTCCCATCCCAGTCCCTCCTAAGTGATTCCCAGTCCCTCCCCAGTCCCTTCCCAGTACAACTGCATCCCATCCCAGTCACAGCAGTCCCATCCCAGTGGTCCCAGTCCCTCCCCAGAGATTCTCAGGCCCATCCCAGGCACGCTCTCCCAGTCCCCTCCCCAGTCCTCTCACAGTCCCCTCGCAGTCCCTTCCCAGTCCTATCCCAGTCCCTGCAGTCCCTTTCCCAGTGCTCCAGTCCCATCCAGTCCCTCCCCAATGATCCCCAGTCCCATCCCAGTGCTCCCAGTCCCCCTCACCCCCCCGAAAATCTCAGTCCCACCCCAGTGTCCCCACTCCCAGCCCAAATCCCCCCAGTGCCCCCAGTCCCTCTCCACTGCCCCCAGTCCCTCCCAGTGCATGCCAGTCCTTTTCCCCAATGCATCCCACTCCCTCCCTAGAACATCCAAGTCTCATCCCAGTTCCCTCCCCAGTGCCCCTGACCAATCCCCAGCCCTCCCGTGACCTCAGTCCCTCCCCAGGGCATCCCGGTTCTTTCCCCCTGTGCATCCCAGTCCCATCCCAGGCCCACTCCCCAGTCCTGTCACAGTCCTCTTGCAGTCCCTCCCCATCCAATCCCAGTCCCTGCAGTGGCTTTCCCGTTGCTCCCAGTCCCTCCCCAGTGCATTTCGCTCCTTTCTCCCATGCATGCCATTCCCATCCCAGTACCATCCCAGTTCCCTTCCCAGCCCCCTCCCTGCTCCCTCCCCGCTGCCTCCCCAGTTCCCCCAGTCCTAGCCCAGTGCCACCTGTCCTCCCAGTCCCACCCCAGTGCCCCGACTCCCATCCCAGTCTCTCCCCACTTCCCCCACTGCAACCCACCACCTCCTTTCCCTCCCAAGTGTCCTTTTGCAGTGCAACCCAGTCCTTCCCCAGTTTGCCTAGTCCCATCCCAGTCCCTCCTAAGTGATTCCCAGTCCCTCCCCAGTCCCTTCCCAGTACAATTGAGGGCACTGAAGAGGCCCTCGGGGCACTTGGCGGAACTGGGCTGGGACTGGGATTCTCTGGGGAGGGACTGGAGGCCCTGGGATAGGACTGAGAGGCACTGGGGAGGCACTAGGACACACTGGGCCACCACTGGTATAGGACTGGAATCACCGGGGAGGGAATTGGGATGGGCCTGAGGGCAGTGGGAAGGGACTGGGATGGGACTGGGCAAACTGGGGAAGGACTGGGTTGCACTGCAGGAGGACACTTGGGAAGGAATGGGTGCACTGGCTTGCACTGAGAGAAGTGGGAAGGGACTGGGATGAGAATGGGGGCACTGGGGTGAGGCAGGGAGCATCTCCAGTGCCCTCAGTCCCATCCCAGTCCCTCCCTACTACCCCCAGTCCCTCTCCAGTGCCCCTAGTCTCAGCCCAGTGCCCCTAGTCGCACCCAGGGCATCCAACCCCCTTGAAGTGTCCCCAGTCCCATCCCAGTCCGTCCCCACTGCCCCCAGTCCCTCCCCAATGCGTTGTGCTCCTTTTCCCTGTGCATCCCATTCCCATCCCAGTCACTTCGCAGTCCCTCCCTGCTCCCTCCCCAGTTCCCCCAGTCTTAGCCCAGTGCCACCAGTGCTCCCAGTCCCACCCCAGTGCCCCCACTCTCATCCCAGTCCCTTGCAACTTCTCTCAGTGCAAGCCAGCGCACCCATTCCTTCCCAAGTGTCCTCCTGCAGTGCAACCCAGTCCTTCCCCAGTTCGCCCAGTTCCATCCCAGTCCCTTCCCACTGCCCCCAGTCCCATTCCAATTCCCTCCCCAGTGATCCCAGTCCCATCCCAGTGGTGGCCCAGTGTGCCCTAGTGCCTCCCCAGTGCCTCTCAGTCCTATCCCAGTGCCTCCAGTCCCTCCCCAGAGAATCCCAGTCCCAGCCCAGTTCCCCCAAGTGCCCCCAGGGCCTCTCCAGTGCCCTCAGTCCCGGCCCAGTCCCTCCCCAGTACATCTCACTCCTATCCCAGTGCCCCCAGTCCCACGGTTCCCCAGTCCCTCCCCAATGACCCCCAGTCCCATCCCACTGCTCCAAGTCCCCCCCCCCCACCCCCCGAAAATCTCAGTCCCACCCCAGTGTCCCCACTCCCAGCCCAAATTCCCCCAATGCCCCATGCCTCCCCACTGCCCCAGTCCCTCCCAGTTCATGCCAGTCCTTTTCCCCAATGCATCCCACTCCCTCCCTAGAACATCCAAGTCCCATCCCAGTTCCCTCCCCAGTGCCCCTGACCCATCCCCAGCCCTCCCGTGACCTCAGTCCCTCCCCAGGGCATCCCGGTTCTTTCCCCCTGTGCATCCCAGTCCCATCCCAGGCCCACTCCCCAGTCCTGTCACAGTCCTCTTGCAGTCCCTCCCCAGTCCAATCCCAGTCCCCGCAGTGGCTTTCCCGTTGCTCCCAGTCCCTCCCCAGTGCATTCCGCTCCTTTCTCCCATGCATCCCATTCCCATTCCAGTACCATCCCAGTTCCCTTCCCAGCCCCCTCGCAGTCCCTCCCTGCTCCCTCCCCAGTTCCCCCAGTCCTAGCCCAGTGCCACCTGTCCTCCCAGTCCCACCCCAGTGCCCCCACTCTCATCCCAGTCTCTCCCCACTTCCCCCACTGCAACCCACCACCTCCTTTCCCTCCCAAGTGTCCTTTTGCAGTGCAACCCAGTCCTTCCCCAGTTTGCCTAGTCCCATCCCAGTCCCTCCTAAGTGATTCCCAGTCCCTCCCCAGTCCCTTCCCAGTACAACTGCATCCCATCCCAGTAACAGCAGTCCCATCCCAGTGGTCCCAGTCCCTCCCCAGAGATTCTCAGGCCCATCCCAGGCACGCTCTCCAGTCCCCTCCCCAGTCCTCTCACAGTCCCCTTGCAGTCCGTTCCCAGTCCTATCCCAGTCCCTGCAGTCCCTTTCCCAGTGCTCCCAGTCCCATCCCAGTCCCTCCCCAATGACCCCCAGTCCCATCCCACTGCTCCCAGTCCCCCTCACCCCTCCGAAAATCTCAGTCCCACCCCAGTGTCCCCACTCCCAGCCCAAATTCCCCCAGTGCCCCCAGTCCCTCTCCACTGCCCCCAGTCCCATCCCCATCCCTCCCCACTGCCCCAGTCCCTCCCAGTGCATGCCAGTCCTTCTCCCCGATGCATCCCACTCCCTTCCTAGAACATCCAAGTCCCATCCCAGTTCCCTCCCCAGTGCCCCTGACCCATCCCCAGCCCTCCCGTGACCTCAGTCCCTCCCCAGGGCATCCCGGTTCTTTCCCCCTGTGCATCCCCGTCCCATCCCAGCCCCACTCCCCAGTCCTATCACAGTCCTCTTGCAGTCCCTTCCCAGTCCAATCCCAGTCCCTGCAGTGGCTTTCCCGTTGCTCCCAGGCCCTCCCCAGTGCATTCCGCTCCTTTCTCCCATGCATGCCATTCCCATCCCAGTACCATCCCAGTTCCCTTCTCTGCTCCCTCCCTGCTCCCTCCCCAGTTCCTCCAGTCCTAGCCCAGTGCCACCTGTCCTCCCAGTCCCACCCCAGTGCCCCGACTCCCATCCCAGTCTCTCCCTATATCCCCCACTGCAACCCACCACCTCCTTTCCCTCCCAAGTGTCCTTTTGCAGTGCAACCCAGTCCTTCCCCAGTTTGCCTAGTCCCATCCCAGTCCCTCCTAAGTGATTCCCAGTCCCTCCCCAGTCCCTTCCCAGTACAATTGAGGGCACTGAAGAGGCCCTCGGGGCACTTGGCGGAACTGGGCTGGGACTGGGATTCTCTGGGGAGGGACTGGAGGCACTGGGATAGGACTGAGAGGCACTGGGGAGGCACTAGGACACACTGGGCCACCACTGGGATGGGACTGGAATCACCGGGGAGGGAATTGGGATGGGCCTGAGGGCAGTGGGAAGGGACTGGGATGGGACTGGGCAAACTGGGGAAGGACTGGGTTGCACTGCAGGAGGACACTTGGGAAGGAATGGGTGCACTGGCTTGCACTGAGAGAAGTGGGAAGGGACTGGGATGAGAATGGGGGCACTGGGGTGAGGCAGGGAGCATCTCCAGTGCCCTCAGTCCCATCCCAGTCCCTCCCTACTACCCCCAGTCCCTCTCCAGTGCCCCTAGTCTCAGCCCAGTGCCCCTAGTCGCACCCAGGGCATCCAACCCCCTTGAAGTGTCCCCAGTCCCATCCCAGTCCGTCCCCACTGCCCCCCAGTCCCTCCCCAATGCGTTGTGCTCCTTTTCCCTGTGCATCCCATTCCCATCCCAGTCACTTCGCAGTCCCTCCCTGCTCCCTCCCCAGTTCCCCCAGTCTTAGCCCAGTGCCACCAGTGCTCCCAGTCCCACCCCAGTGCCCCCACTCTCATCCCAGTCCCTTGCAACTTCTCTCAGTGCAAGCCAGCGCACCCATTCCTTCCCAAGTGTCCTCCTGCAGTGCAACCCAGTCCTTCCCCAGTTCGCCCAGTTCCATCCCAGTCCCTTCCCACTGCCCCCAGTCCCATTCCAATTCCCTCCCCAGTGATCCCAGTCCCATCCCAGTGGTGGCCCAGTGTGCCCTAGTGCCTCCCCAGTGCCTCTCAGTCCTATCCCAGTGCCTCCAGTCCCTCTCCAGAGAATCCCGTCCCAGCCCAGTACCCCAAGTGCCCCCAGGGCCTCTCCAGTGCCCTCAGTCCCGGCCCAGTCCCTCCCCAGTGCATCTCACTCCTATCCCAGTGCCCCCAGTCCCATCCCAGTCCCTCCCCAATGACCCCCAGTCCCATCCCAGTGCTCCCAGTCCCCCTCACCCCCCCGAAAATCTCAGTCCCACCCCAGTGTCCCCACTCCCAGCCCAAATCCCCCCAGTGCCCCCAGTCCCTCTCCAGCGTCCCCAGTCCCATCCCCATCCCTCCCCACTGCCCCAGTCCCTCCCAGTGCATGCCAGTCCTTTTCCCCGATGCATCTCACTCCCTCCCTAGAGCATCCAAGTCCCATCCCAGTTCCCTCCCCAGTGCCCCTGACCCATCCCCAGCCCTCCCGTGACCTCAGTCCCTCCCCAGGGCATCCCGGTTCTTTTCCCCTGTGCATCCCAGTCCCATCCCAGGCCCACTCCCCAGTCCTGTCACAGTCCTCTTGCAGTCCCTTCCCAGTCCAATCCCAGTCCCTGCAGTGGCTTTCCCGTTGCTCCCAGTTCCTCCCCAGTGCATTCCGCTCCTTTCTCCCATGCATCCCATTCCCATTCCAGTACCATCCCAGTTCCCTTCCCAGCCCCCTCGCAGTCCCTCCCTGCTCCCTCCCCAGTTCCCCCAGTCCTAGCCCAATGCCACCTGTCCTCCCAGTCCCACCCCAGTGCCCCCACTCCCATCCCAGTCTCTCCCCACTTCCCCCACTGCAACCCACCACCTCCTTTCCCTCCCAAGTGTCCTTTTGCAGTGCAACCCAGTCCTTCCCCAGTTTGCCTAGTCCCATCCCAGTCCCTCCTAAGTGATTCCCAGTCCCTCCCCAGTCCCTTCCCAGTACAATTGAGGGCACTGAAGAGGCCCTCGGGGCACTTGGGGGAACTGGGCTGGGACGGGGATTCTCTGGGGAGGGACTGGAGGCACTGGGATAGGACTGAGAGGCAGTGGGGAGGCACTAGGACACACTGGGCCACCACTGGGATAGGACTGGAATCACCGGGGAGGGAATTGGGATGGGCCTGAGGGCAGTGGGAAGGGACTGGGATGGGACTGGGCAAACTGGGGAAAGACTGGGTTGCACTGCAGGAGGACACTTGGGAAGGAATGGGTGCACTGGCTTGCACTGAGAGAAGTGGGAAGGGACTGGGATGAGAATGGGGGCACTGGGGTGAGACAGGGAGCATCTCCAGTGCCCTCAGTCCCATCCCAGTCCCTCCCCACTGCCCCCAGTCCCTCCCCAATGCGTTGTGCTCCTTTTCCCTGTGCATCCCATTCCCATCCCAGTCACTTCGCAGTCCCTCCCTGCTCCCTCCCCAGTTCCCCCAGTCCTAGCCCAGTGCCACCAGTGCTCCCAGTCCCACCCCAGTGCCCCCACTCTCATCCCAGTCCCTTGCAACTTCTCTCAGTGCAAGCCAGCGCACCCATTCCTTCCCAAGTGTCCTCCTGCAGTGCAACCCAGTCCTTCCCCAGTTCGCCCAGTTCCATCCCAGTCCCATCCCACTGCCCTGAGGCCCATCCCAATTCCCTCCCCAGTGATCCCAGTCCCATCCCAGTGGTGGCCCAGTGTGTCCTAGTGCCTCCCCAGTGCCTCTCAGTCCTATCCCAGTGCCTCCAGTCCCTCCCCAGAGAA
Source organism: Pseudopipra pipra (assembly GCF_036250125.1). NCBI lineage: Eukaryota > Metazoa > Chordata > Aves > Passeriformes > Pipridae > Pseudopipra > Pseudopipra pipra. The sequence continues at coordinate 76,219 of NW_026990634.1, read as the reverse complement.
TCCCCGTCCCAGCCCAGTTCCCCCAAGTGCCCCCAGGCCTCTCCAGTGCCCTCAGTCCCAGGCCCAGTCCCTCCCCAGTGCATCTCACTCCTATCCCAGTGCCCCCAGTCCCACGGTTCCCCAGTCCCTCCCCCATGACCCCCAGTCCCCATCCCACTGCTCCCAGTCCCCCCCCCCCCGCCCCCCGAAAATCTCAGTCCCACCCCAGTGTCCCACTCCCAGCCCAAATCTCCCCAGTGCCCCCATCCTCCCCACTGCCCCAGTCCCTCCCAGTGCATGCCAGTCCTTTTCCCTGATGCATCCCACCCCCTCCCTAGAACATCCAAGTCCCATCCCAGTTCCCTCCCCAGTGCCCCATGACCCATCCCCAGGCCTCCCGTGACCTCAGTACCCTCCCAGGGCATCCCGGTTCTTTCCCCCTGTGCATCCCAGTCCCATCCCAGGCCACTCCCCAGTCCTGTCACAGTCCTCTTGCAGTCCCTCCCAGTCCAATCCCAGTCCCTGCAGTGGCTTTCCAGTTGCTCCCAGTTCTCCCTGTGCATTCTGCTCCTTTCTCCCATGCATCCCATTCCCATTCCAGTACCATCCCAGTTCCCTTCCTAGCCCCTCGCAGTCCCTCCCCTGCTCCCTCCCAGTTCCCCCAGTCCTAGCCCAGTGCCACCTGTCCTCCCAGTCCCACCCCAGTGCCCCACTCTCATCCCAGTCTCTCCCCACTTCCCCCACTGCAACCCACCACCTCCTTTCCCTCCCAAGTGTGCTCCTCGCAGTGCAATCCAGTCCTTCCCCAGTTTGCCTAGTCCCATCCAGTCCCTCCTAAGTGATTCCCAGTCCATCCCCAGTCCCTTCCCAGTACAACTGCATCCCATCCCAGTGACAGCAGTCCATCCCAGTGGTCCCAGTCTCTCCCCAGAGATTCTCAGGCCCCTCCTAGGCACGCTCTCCAGACCCTCCCAGTCCTCTCACAGTCCCCTTGCACGTCCCTTCCCAGTCTCATCCCAGTCCCTGCAGTCCCTTTCCCAGTGCTCCCAGTTCCATCCCAGTCTCTCTCCAATGACCCCCAGTCCCATCCCACTGCTCCCAGTCCCCCTCACCCCCCCCGAAATCTCAGTCCCACCCCAGTGTCCCCACTCCCAGCCCAAATCCCCCCAGTGCCCCAGTCCTCTCCAGTGTCCCAGTCCCATCCCCATCCCCCACTGCCCCCAGTCCCCTCCCAGTGCATGCCAGTCCTTCTCCCCGATGCATCCCACTCCCTCCCTAGAACATCCAAGTCCCATCCCAGTTCCCTCCCCAGTGCCCCTGACCCATCCCCAGCCCTCCCGTGACCTCAGTCCCTCCCCAGGGCATCCCGGTTCTTTCCCCCTGTGCATCCCAGTCCCATCCCAGGCCCACTCCCCAGTCCTGTCACAGTCCTCTTGCAGTCCCTTCCCAGTCCCTTTCCCAGTGCCTCCAGTCCCATCCCAGTTCCCTCCCCAGTGACCTCAGTCCCATCCCTGTGCCCACCCAGCGCAGCTCAGTCCCATCCCAGTGCCTGTAGTCCCACTGTCCCCAATCCCTCCCCAATGACCCCTGTCCCATCCCACTTCCCCCAGTCCCTCCCTTGAGAATCCCAGTTGCACTCCAGCACCCCCAGTGCCAGCCCAGTTCTCCCCAGTCCATCTCCAGTGCCCTCAGTCCCATCCCAGTCCCTCCCTACTCCCCCCAGTCCCGCTCCAGTGCCCCTAGTCTCAGCCCAATGCATCCAACTCCCTTGAAGTGTCCCCAGTCCCATCCCAGTCCCTCCCCAGTTCATTGTGCTCCTTTTCCCTGTGCATCCCATTCCCATCCCAGTCACTTCGCAGTCCCTCCCTGCTCCCTCCCCAGTTCCCGCAGTCCTAGCCCAGTGCCACCTGTCCTCCCAGTCCCACCCCAGTGCCCCCACTCTCATCCCAGTCTCTCCCCACTTCCCCCACTGCAACCCACCACCTCCTTTCCCTCCCAAGTGTCCTTTTGCAGTGCAACCCAGTCCTTCCCCAGTTTGCCTAGTCCCATCCCAGTCCCTCCTAAGTGATTCCCATTCCCTCCCCAGTCCCTTCCCAGTACAACTGCATCCCATCCCAGTGACAGCAGTCCCATCCCAGTGGTCCCAGTCTCTCCCCAGAGATTCTCAGGCCCATCCCAGGCACGCTCTCCAGTCCCCTCCCCAGTCCTCTCACAGTCCCCTTGCAGTCCCTTCCCAGTCCTATCCCAGTCCCTGCAGTCCCTTTCCCAGTGCTCCCAGTCCCATCCCAGTCCCTCCCCAATGACCCTCAGTCCCATCCCACTGCTCCCAGTCCCCCTCACCCCCCCGAAAATCTCAGTCCCACCCCAGTGTCCCCACTCCCAGCCCAAATCCCCCCAGTGCCCCCAGTCCCTCTCCAGTGTCCCCAGTCCCATCCCCATCCCTCCCCACTGCCCCAGTCCCTCCCAGTGCATGCCAGTCCTTTTCCCCGATGCATCCCACTCCCTTCCTAGAACATCCAGTCCCATCCCAGTTCCCTTCCCAGTGCCCCTGACCCATCCCCAGCCCTCCCGTGACCTCAGTCCCTCCCCAGGGCATCCCGGTTCTTTTCCCCTGTGCATCCCAGTCCCATCCCAGGCCCACTCCCCAGTCCTGTCACAGTCCTCTTGCAGTCCCTTCCCAGTCCAATCCCAGTCCCTGCAGTGGCTTTCCCGTTGCTCCCAGTCCTTCCCCAGTGCATTCCGCTCCTTTCTCCCATGCATCCCATTCCCATTCCAGTACCATCCCAGTTCCCTTCCCAGCCCCCTCGCAGTCCCTCTCTGCTCCCTCCCCAGTTCCCCCAGTCCTAGCCCAGTGCCACCAGTGCTCCAGTCCCACCCCAGTGCCCCCACTCTCATCCCAGTCCCTTGCAACTTCTCTCAGTGCAAGCCAGCGCACCCATTCCTTCCCAAGTGTCCTCCTGCAGTGCAACCCAGTCCTTCCCCAGTTCGCCCAGTTCCATCCCAGTCCCATCCCACTGCCCTGAGGCCCATCCCAATTCCCTCCCCAGTGATCCCAGTCCCATCCCAGTGGTGGCCCAGTGTGTCCTAGTGCCTCCCCAGTGCCTCTCAGTCCTATCCCAGTGCCTCCAGTCCCTCCCCAGAGAATCCCCGTCCCAGCCCAGTTCCCCCAAGTGCCCCCAGGGCCTCTCCAGTGCCCTCAGTCCCGGCCCAGTCCCTCCCCAGTGCATCTCACTCCTATCCCAGTGCCCCCAGTCCCACGGTTCCCCAGTCCCTCCCCCATGACCCCCAGTCCCATCCCACTGCTCCCAGTCCCCCCCCCCCCGCCCCCCGAAAATCTCAGTCCCACCCCAGTGTCCCCACTCCCAGCCCAAATCTCCCCAGTGCCCCCATCCCTCCCCACTGCCCCAGTCCCTCCCAGTGCATGCCAGTCCTTTTCCCTGATGCATCCCACTCCCTCCCTAGAACATCCAAGTCCCATCCCAGTTCCCTCCCCAGTGCCCCTGACCCATCCCCAGGCCTCCCGTGACCTCAGTCCCTCCCCAGGGCATCCCGGTTCTTTCCCCCTGTGCATCCCAGTCCTGTCCCAGGCCCACTCCCCAGTCCTGTCACAGTCCTCTTGCAGTCCCTCCCCAGTCCAATCCCAGTCCCTGCAGTGGCTTTCCCGTTGCTCCCAGTTCCTCCCCTGTGCATTCTGCTCCTTTCTCCCATGCATCCCATTCCCATTCCAGTACCATCCCAGTTCCCTTCCTAGCCCCCTCGCAGTCCCTCCCTGCTCCCTCCCCAGTTCCCCCAGTCCTAGCCCAGTGCCACCTGTCCTCCCAGTCCCACCCCAGTGCCCCCACTCTCATCCCAGTCTCTCCCCACTTCCCCCACTGCCACCCACCACCTCCTTTCCCTCCCAAGTGTGCTCTCGCAGTGCAATCCAGTCCTTCCCCAGTTTGCCTAGTCCCATCCCAGTCCCTCCTAAGTGATTCCCAGTCCCTCCCCAGTCCCTTCCCAGTACAACTGCATCCCATCCCAGTGACAGCAGTCCCATCCCAGTGGTCCCAGTCTCTCCCCAGAGATTCTCAGGCCCATCCTAGGCACGCTCTCCAGACCCCTCCCCAGTCCTCTCACAGTCCCCTTGCAGTCCCTTCCCAGTCCTATCCCAGTCCCTGCAGTCCCTTTCCCAGTGCTCCCAGTTCCATCCCAGTCTCTCTCCAATGACCCCCAGTCCCATCCCACTGCTCCCAGTCCCCCTCACCCCCCCGAAAATCTCAGTCCCACCCCAGTGTCCCCACTCCCAGCCCAAATCCCCCCAGTGCCCCCAGTCCCTCTCCAGTGTCCCCAGTCCCATCCCCATCCCTCCCCACTGCCCCCAGTCCCTCCCAGTGCATGCCAGTCCTTCTCCCCGATGCATCCCACTCCCTCCCTAGAACATCCAAGTCCCATCCCAGTTCCCTCCCCAGTGCCCCTGACCCATCCCCAGCCCTCCCGTGACCTCAGTCCCTCCCCAGGGCATCCCGGTTCTTTCCCCCTGTGCATCCCAGTCCCGTCCCAGGCCCACTCCCCAGTCCTGTCACAGTCCTCTTGCAGTCCCTTCCCAGTCCCTTTCCCAGTGCTCCCAGTCCCATCCCAGTTCCCTCCCCCAGTGACCTCAGTCCCATCCCTGTGCCCCACCCAGCGCAGCTCAGTCCCCATCCCAGTGCCTGTAGTCCCACTGTCCCCAATCCCTCCCCAATGACCCCTGTCCCATCCCACTTCCCCCAGTCCCTCCCTTGAGAATCCCAGTTGCACTCCAGCACCCCCAGTGCCAGCCCAGTTCTCCCCAGTCCATCTCCAGTGCCCTCAGTCCCATCCCAGTCCCTCCCTACTCCCCCCAGTCCCGCTCCAGTGCCCCTAGTCTCAGCCCAGTGCATCCAACTCCCTTGAAGTGTCCCCAGTCCCATCCCAGTCCCTCCCCAGTTCATTGTGCTCCTTTTCCCTGTGCATCCCATTCCCATCCCAGTCACTTCGCAGTCCCTCCCTGCTCCCTCCCCAGTTCCCGCAGTCCTAGCCCAGTGCCACCTGTCCTCCCAGTCCCACCCCAGTGCCCCCACTCTCATCCCAGTCTCTCCCCACTTCCCCCACTGCAACCCACCACCTCCTTTCCCTCCCAAGTGTCCTTTTGCAGTGCAACCCAGTCCTTCCCCAGTTTGCCTAGTCCCATCCCAGTCCCTCCTAAGTGATTCCCATTCCCTCCCCAGTCCCTTCCCAGTACAACTGCATCCCATCCCAGTGACAGCAGTCCCATCCCAGTGGTCCCAGTCTCTCCCCAGAGATTCTCAGGCCCATCCCAGGCACGCTCTCCAGTCCCCTCCCCAGTCCTCTCATAGTCCCCTTGCAGTCCGTTCCCAGTCCTATCCCAGTCCCTGCAGTCCCTTTCCCAGTGCTCCCAGTCCCATCCCAGTCCCTCCCCAATGACCCTCAGTCCCATCCCACTGCTCCCAGTCCCCCTCACCCCCCCGAAAATCTCAGTCCCACCCCAGTGTCCCCACTCCCAGCCCAAATCCCCCCAGTGCCCCCAGTCCCTCTCCAGTGTCCCCAGTCCCATCCCCATCCCTCCCCACTGCCCCAGTCCCTCCCAGTGCATGCCAGTCCTTTTCCCCGATGCATCCCACTCCCTTCCTAGAACATCCAGTCCCATCCCAGTTCCCTTCCCAGTGCCCCTGACCCATCCCCAGCCCTCCCGTGACCTCAGTCCCTCCCCAGGGCATCCCGGTTCTTTTCCCCTGTGCATCCCAGTCCCATCCCAGGCCCACTCCCCAGTCCTGTCACAGTCCTCTTGCAGTCCCTTCCCAGTCCAATCCCAGTCCCTGCAGTGGCTTTCCCGTTGCTCCCAGTCCTTCCCCAGTGCATTCCGCTCCTTTCTCCCATGCATCCCATTCCCATTCCAGTACCATCCCAGTTCCCTTCCCAGCCCCCTCGCAGTCCCTCCCTGCTCCCTCCCCAGTTCCCCCAGTCCTAGCCCAGTGCCACCAGTGCTCCCAGTCCCACCCCAGTGCCCCCACTCTCATCCCAGTCCCTTCCCACTTGTCTCAGTGCAAGCCAGCGCACCCATTCCTTCCCAAGTGTCCTCCTGCAGTGCAACCCAGTCCTTCCCCAGTTTGCCCAGTTCCATCCCAGTCCCTTCCCACTGTCCTCAGGCCCATCCCAATTCCCTCCCCTGTGATCCCTAATTAAGGTGTCTTTTACTCCGTGTTCCCAGGCTCCCTCTTTCCCTTCGGTCGCCGTGGACACTGTGCCGGATGCCTCTGGCAGGACTAACCCCGGGGCTTTTATGTCCAACGTGCTGTGCTGTGTGTGCCTGCAGGTAAGAAAAGCTGGGAGTGCAGTCCTTCTGCTTTGATTGCTGTGTCTCTTGGGTAGTGATTTTGGAGGGGAATCCCAGAGCGATTTGGTTTGAAGGGGACCTTCAAAGGCCATCCTGCCTTCCGTGGGCAGGGACACCTTCCCCTCTCATCCTCAGCTGGATGCTCCCAGTCCCATCCAGCCTGGCCTGGAACACTTGCAGGGATGGGGCAGGCTCAGCTTCCCTGTGCAGTGTGCTCTAATATCTCTCCCCTGTCATCAGGAAAAATGTTGTCAGCGTGTTTTGTTCAACGATGGTAAGCAGGGCCCGGGTGAAAATGACTTTCTGTTAGGTGCAGAGGGAAATAATTCTCCTTTGAAGTCAAATGTATTCAGATTTGCACGAGTCTTGTCTGCCTTCTGTTTGAATTGCTTCCTATTCTAGGCAGTTGTTTTAAATTAAACTTTTATTTTGTGTCTCCCCCTTCAGCATCCTGTCCAAGACAAAGCTACCTTTCCTCGTGGGAATGGACTGGCCGGGCTTTGGCAATCTGGCCCCTCGAAAGTCTTAAGTGACCTCTTCCAGCAGGGGAAGACTGAAGCAAGGGGTGCCAGAAAGAACTGGAGTTTCTGGAGAATAAAAGCTGGAAGCGTGCCCCCGAAAATCCCCCCGGGTGGTCAGTGGTCTGACTTGCAGGGACCGGTGGCCTTGGCCAGGAGCGGTCCTGTGGGAAGCGGCTTTGCCCAGCCTGTAATTTTAATTTCCATTGGCTGCTTGGCAAAGCCCCCCTGAGTGAGCCCCAGTGCCTGGCATGAGCGGAGCGGGCTTCCAGGGAGGTATTCAGCTGGTCAGCGTCAGGAACCATCCTAACTGAGGCCTCGGTGAGTGCTTTTTGTATGACTGGACAGTGAAGCTGTGTGAATGACCTGGCTAGTGCTCGGTGTACTCCTAATTAAAGTGTGTTTTACTCTGTGTTCTCAGGCTCCCTCTTTCCCTTCGGTTGCCATGGGTGTGCCGGACACCTCTGGCAGGACTAACCCTGTGGCTTTTATGTCCAACGTGCTGTGCTGTGTGCCTGCAGGTAAGAAAAGCTGGGAGTGTAGTCCCTCTGCTTTGATTGCTGTGTCTCTTGGGTAGTGATTTTGGAGGGGAATCCCAGAGCGATTTGGTTTGAAGGGGACCTTCAAAGGCCATCCTGCCTTCCGTGGGCAGGGACACCTTCCCCTCTCATCCTCAGCTGGATGCTCCCAGTCCCATCCAGCCTGGCCTGGAACACTTGCAGGGATGGGGCAGGCTCAGCTTCCCTGTGCAGTGTGCTCTAATATCTCTCCACTGGCATCCTGAAAAATGTTGTCAGCGTGTTTTGTTGGACGACGGTAAGCAGGACCTGGGTGAAAAGGACATTCTCTGAGGTGCTGGGAGAAGGAGCAGGAACGGGAGCGTGCTGCGGAGAAGGAAAATTCCAGGGGGTGGGTGCCAAGAAATTTGTCCTTCCCTTGCCCTGTGCTCTGCACTTAGCAATGGGTCAAGTGCAGAAGTTTCCTGGGGACCCTGGGAAATGATGCCGGGTCTGCTAAGAAAAGTGGGGCCAAAGGAGCAGGACCTGGGTCTGCGAGCGTGGGAGAAACAAGGGCCGGGTCATCCTCTGCCTCCAGGAGGGAGGGCAGCAGGAAAGGCCACGGACTAAAGCACTGAAGTGCCGTTCCCCAGGGAGCCCCTGCCCAGCACTGAACTTGCTTGTGCACTTGCTGTCCCTTTGCCAGCGGAGCCGAAGCGTCGGGTGCGGGTGCCGGGGGGATGGAGCTGCCAAGGACAAACTGGGAGGGTGTTTGCAAAGGAAGGGGGGAGAAGGAGCTCTTGATGTGCTTTTTTTACTTCTTCATCCCACAGAATTGCCACGAGAGGAAATACTTCAGAGGGGCTTCCCTCCAGCTAAGCCCTGAATATGCCAGGAGGTTTCAGCCGGGAGGAAAGGAGCTGTGGAAGAAAAGCAGCCTAAAAATAGCCAGCGGGGATCATCAGGTTTTCCAGGCAAGAAGAACAAGGAGAGAGATGAGGGAATCGGGTTCCAATTCCTAATGATTTGGTGGGTGCAGGAATGATTTCTGTGTGTTTTCCAGTCCCTTTTGATTCCTGAGATGATTTTAAAATGATGGCTTTAGCAATCAACTAAATCGGAGATGTTGTTTTTGAGAGGAAATGATGCCAAATAAATGCAGAGTTTTGGGTCAGTTTTTGGGATGATTTGGGTCATTTTTTGGGGTCAGTTTGGGGTCACTGTTTGGGGTGATTTGGGTCAGTTTTGGGTCAGCTTTTGGGATGATTGGGGTCAGTTTTGGGTCAGCTTTTGGGATGATTTGGGTCGGTTTGGGGTCAATTTTTGGGGAGCACTGGGTGCTACTGGAGTTTGTTGGGGAGCACTGGGTGTTACTGGGGGTTGTTGAGGAGCACTGGGTGTTACTGGGGTGCACTGGGGAGCACCGGGTGTTACTGAGGGTTGTTGGGGAGCACTGGGAGAGAAGATGAAAAATAAAGAGAATAAAAAATAAACGAAATAAAAAAAGGAAATATAAAAAACAAAAGAAAATTAAAAAAAAGGCAAAAAACCTAAAAAGGAAATAAAATGAAAATGAAATAAAAGAGAAAAAAAAAAAAAAGAAAAAAAGAAACCCCTTCTTGGGCACCCCGTTTCCTCTCCTCCCCCCCCCCCCCCGAACCGTAAATTGCGGGGTCATCACCCCTCAAATGTGAGAAGGGGACCCCAAAATGTGGGTGAGGGAACCCCAGAGAGCCGAAAAAGTGGAGGGGGAGCCGCAGTAAGAAAGCGAAGCCGGGCGGTCGGGCGGCGGGGTGGGGCGGGGAGCCAAGGTGGCGACGCCGGCGCGTGCGCAGTCGTTGGAAAGACGCCGGCGATCACGTGGTAACTGAGGGCAGCCAGGAGAGGGACCGGCGACGCATGCGCGGTGGCTCTCGTGCCGGTGCAGCGCTCCCTGGTCGAGTTAAGGGCCGGTTCCGGCGGCAGGGCGGGACTCGCGGTCTCCCGTCCCTCCCGGGGTGTGTGTGGGGGGAATAACATGAAGATTTTTTGGGGTGAAAGCGCAGAAATTAGCGAGGAGGGACGCTAATTTGGGTAAACCCGGTCCCCGGAAGTAGAGAGCGACCGGAAGTCCTCCAAGGCCCCGTCCCAGAAGTCCGCCAAGCCCACAGTAAAGATGGCGCCGCCAGGACCGGGACGACCACACTAAAAATGGCGGCCCCTGCCCGGAAGTTTGCCCCGACGCCACACTCAAGATGGCGCCGCCAAAACCGGAACTTAGCCGAGGCCACACTAAAGATGGCGGCGAGAGGCCCCCTCGCTTTAGAGAGGTGTCTATCCTGTTGCCTGACCTCCGCCGCGACCCGGACCCCCGCCCCGCGCCCGCAGCGCCGTCTCGCCGCGCCGCTTCCCGCTGTGGGGACGGGGCGGGGCGCTCGGCGGCGCCGGGCGCGGGCGGCAGGTTCGTGGGCGGCGGCAGGCACCGGCGAGGGCAGCCCCCGTCTCGGCGCCGCGGCGCGCGAGGACCTCAGGCGCCCACGCCGCGCCGCCCGCTCGCCCCGCTCCGCTCCCGCTCCCGCTCCCGCCCCCGCCGTGCCCTGGAGATGCTATCGGGGCTGCGCCGCCGCCTTCCCCCCCGGGAGCGACCCACGGCGGCAGATCCGACGGAGATCGTACCCGGGGTTAGCTGGGCGCGGCGGCTGGGCGCGGCCGCCTGTGGCTCCACCCGTCCCTCTCTCCCCTCCCATGCGGGACAGCCCCAGGTGTGGGCAGTGAGGCTGACAAAGAGGCGGGACAGCCCCAGGTGTGGGCAGTGAGGGTGACAAGGGGCGGGCCGTGCTCGGTGGGGCCCTTTTTATGGGGAGCTTCTGCAGGAGAGCAGTCGATCCCAGGGAATCTCTCAAGCAGTGATGGTGAGAGCATCTCGCAGGGGCTCGGGGAAGCACCTGATGTACCCGGATTATCGCTTGAGGAAGGTGCCGAGGGATGAGCCCTGTTCCAGGAAGCAGCGCAGGAGAGGGGAGCAGCGCACGTGGACAGGTGGGAGAGTGTTGGGGTGCAGAAAACATGCAGCTCAGACTAGAGGAAGACCTTGGAAGTTTCTTTTATTGATACAAACGTGCAAAGCAGAGAGTGAGGTGGAATATAAACACTGTAGGTGCTCGGGCAGGTGAACCAGGACTTAGGAGAGGAAATCGCTTTCCTCAGCACCTAAAGTTCCAATTGCCTCTCTCAGGAGCAGTCGAGAGGAGTTTCTACTTTGGGGCTGGTCTCCAAAGGTAGGCACCTGAAACTGCTGTGGGAAGCTTACTGCCGTAACCAGACAGTAATTTCCCCTGATATTTTAGCTACTAAACCCAGTGAGTTTTATTTCCTCTGTGCAGAGCTCTCCACTCTCATTTTAAGGCTATTTTCCCCGGTCCTCACCGCAGGACAGCGGCTCTTTCCCGGTTCAAACCTCGGCACAGCCACCGAACCGGGCGCGGGTCCGTGGAAGCATTTCCTGATTCTCGTTATTACCTCACTCCACATCCCCCATCGCGAAGCACCCCGGGAGCTCAGCCCAGCAGCGCGGGAGGGTCCCGGCAGCCCCGGGGCTCCTTGCGGCCCCCTCCGCGCCTCGTTCCGGTACCGCCAGGCTCACCCTTGTCCCGCAGGTAGGACGCGGCCACGCCGCGCTGCCCCAGCCCGCGCCGCGCCGCTCCCCTTCCCGGCGCCGCAGCCCGCGCCGCGCCGCTCCCCTTCCCGGCGCCGCAGCCCGCGCCGCGCCGCTCCCCTTCCCGGCGCCGCAGCCCGCGCCGCGCCGCTCCCCTTCCCGGCGCCGCAGCCCGCGCCGCGCCGCTCCCCTTCCCGGCGCCGCAGCCCGCGCCGCGCCGCTCCCCTTCCCGGCGCCGCAGCCCGCGCCGCGCCGCTCCCCTTCCCGGCGCCGCAGCCCGCGCCGCGCCGCTCCCCTTCCCGGCGCCGCAGCCCGCGCCGCGCCGCTCCCCTTCCCGGCGCCGCAGCCCGCGCCGCGCCGCTCCCCTTCCCGGCGCCGCAGCCCGCGCCGCCCCGCTCCCCTTCCCGGCGCCGCAGCCCGCGCCGCGCCGCTCCCCTTCCCGGCGCCGCAGCCCGCGCCGCGCCGCTGCCCTTCCCGGCGCCGCAGCCCCCTCCGCTCCAACTCCCGCCATTCTGCTCCAGTCCCTCCGCTCCAGCCCCTACCCGAATCCAATACCAACCCTAAATCTAATAGCAACTATAATACCTGCTCACGTTAGGAGTCCTTTTCTTTGTCAGGCTCTTTACCTATCCTGATTTTAAGTCAGAGATGCAAAACAGGTGCTGCTGCTCCCAGAGCCTTTATACTGTCTTGGATTGGGCTGCTCCCTTTCTCCCGGGGCCTCAAGGGAAGGGAGGTGGGCACGACCAGGGGTATATTAACCCCAGCCTTTGGTCAGGGAAGTCATTCAGCAGGCAGGCTTCAATGGGATAAGAGCTCTCCCTTTCTTTCATTTAATGGCACTTCTCAAGCTATTCCTGCTTTATTAAAGCATCAGCTTTGGTATCCAAAGAAGCAGAGCTGTATATGGTAATGAAGAGGATTACACTCACATGCAGGGTTTTTAAATTTAATAACTTGGTGTTGCTAAGCTGCTTTTATAATTGGTTATCTCTTTTTCTTTTCCTTAGGAGCCTTGCATATTTTGGGATTTCCTGATCATCTCAACTGCAGTTTGGCATTTTTTCACCAGTGTTATCCAGTCCTCAGGTGAAGCTGCTCTGTGTTGAAGATGTTACAGACACTCAGGTTTGCAAGTAGTCAGTGGGGGGTTACAGCCCACAGATAGAGTGAGGGCTGGGGTGCCAGTTAGGAATTGCTAGGGTTTTTTTGAGGTAGTATGGGTGGAAAGCAGTGTCCAGGAGCCCCCTAAATGCCTGTGAAGGCACCCACTGACTTTTCAGATGTGCTACTTAAGTTTTCTTCTCATTCACCCAGATATTCTGTGCAATTACAGCTGCAGTCTTTGGCTGCAGGCAGTGACCCTGGGTGGTTTGCCTAAAGAGAAGGGAGACTCTTTGAGCTCTCCCCATCTATCTGGGTGACTTTGGTTAGGGTTTCTTTACCATGTCAGAGGGGTAGGGTGTAAAGCAGAGTTGAACAGAACAGAGGCCAGAGGAGCAGAGCAAGAAGGTGGGTCATCACCTGACATCAGCACAAAGATGTGGCTTTTAGCTCCACGTTTACTTGTGTGTTAAGGATTTTGTTGTTTGGGTTTGTTTTTTCTTTGTTTTCAGCTGCAGAGCCCTGGGCCCAGGAGGCTCTAGGCACTGGAGGGGAGGTGGTCCCGGTGAGCAAGGTGAGCATTGACTCCAGGACAGAACTAGATGGTCTTTTACAGGTGTTGTGGTGAATCTGTGCACATGCTTTGTTTCTTGTGTTTTCCAGGGGTTCTGCCACCTTCTAACAGACAGTCCAGTGCTTCAGGGCCCCTGCTGGTAAGAGGTCACTGTGGAGGAGAGGTAGGTAGGAGCTACCCCAGGAAAGGCATCCTTTCAGGCAGTACCTCAGTCTGTACATTTGCCTTTGGCTTTTTTACTTTGCAGAGAATGTGTGCAGCCTGAGAGGGCCGGAGCCACCTGCCAATTAGGTTTGATGGTCTTCAGCTGTCCTTGTGAGTAATCTCCTAGTACTACGAGGGTCATCAATTAAGGCTGGACCTTTCCCAGTTGCAGGTGCCATCCAGCCTGCCTTTGGCAAAGGAGGAGCATTGAGGTTGAGTCGGGGAGGTAGGGAGTAGGTGCTGGGGTCTCCCTTACTTTCAGAAACACCCATAACTTTTTTTCTCACACCCCCAGGTACGGCACACGGTGACGGCAGCAGCCTCTGACTGGGATCAGAGCCAGTGGCCTGAGAACCTCTCAGCTCAGGGGAGGGTGAGCAGCCAATTGCAGGGTTATCTCCCACGTGCTGCCCAACTCTTGTGTCAGTTTCTGTTTTCTTTCTCGTAGCCAACCGAGTCAGTGATCACAGGACCCTCTGAGCCAGCCGGGCGTCCTTCCTTCACATCGAAGATGGATTCACATCCCCAGCTGTGGGAAAGATAAGTGGAGGACTCCCACCTGGAGAGGGGATGAGAGCTGGGTCCAGTTTTATGGTTAGGAGGGAGGGATTTTCAAATGAGCCCAGGGGAAAGGGTCTGCCCTAACAGGCCCTTGGCACACATAGGAGGAGCAGTTTACTTTTCATCATGGAGTAGGATGTGCAGGGCAGAGCTGTTCAGGTCTGTGTCATGTCCTTTGTCCAGTCTGTGTTTCGTGTCTTACTATTCACAGTCACCACATCTTTGCTTTCTGCCCTCAAAGCTCTTATCTGAGGCATCATTCCTAGGGTCTTGAACCTCTGCACTGCCCAGCCCAGTGCCCATACCATCCGTTCTTTGGCTCACTAGCTTGGATGTGCATCAGAATCGCATCTGAGAAGTGTCAGGTCAGGTGTCTTTTACAGCCTCCTTACAGGTTGTATCGGTGGCTGTGCTGTGCAGTCATCTCTTGTAACCGCCTGGGATTTCTGAGAGTTTAAGAAGATTCTGAACATAGCCTTGTCTCCCATCCATCTTAGCAATTTTGTAGGCAGTTCTTGTCCCAGGCCATTCTGTTAGAGTGTCTTTTCAGGCTCCCCAGAGCCTCCTCCGTTCAGTCTCACCGTATCCTCCGTCTTCTCGTGCGGCAGCACATCCATTTTGGCGTCATTCCTTTCTCAGAGTTCTCTCTCCTGGTTGCACCACAGCACTTGTCTGGAAATGTGTCCTTGGAGTTTGTGTTGGGCCTGGAACTGCTCTGCCCTGCAGTGTAGACTTGGGGGTAGGTGGAGTAGAAAGGAGACTTCCCGGTTACCCCATGGATAGGCTTAGGCACTGAGGACCTTAAAGTTAGGTCAGTGTTTGTTTGTGCAGGTTGTCTTTGGACCCCAGAGGGCTTGTCTAAGGAGAAATTAGAATTGCACAGCAGCTAAAGTCCCCCTGTATATATGGCTGACTTTGGTAACTCATTTCTTTGCAGTGTCAGAGGGACTGGATGTAAAGCAGAGATGAACAGAAGAGGCTGGAGGAGCACAGTCAGAAGGTGGGTTGTCATGTGAGGTCAGAGCCAAGACATGACTTTTGGCCCTAGGGTTACTTGATCATTTGGATGGTTTGGTGGTTTAGTTTTGTTTTTTTTATTTTTTTTTTTTTAAGATGCAGAGCCCTCAGCCCAGCAGATGACAGGCACCAGAGGGAAGGTGAGCCTGGTGAGCAAGGTGAGCAGTGACTGCAGGACAAAACTAGCTGCTCTTTTGCAGGTGGTTTACTTGTGGTGAAACTGTGTACATACTTGTTTTTTTGTTTTCCAGGCAATGCACCGACTTCTAACATACAGTCCAACGTGACGGGGACCCTGCCTGTAAGAGGTCACGGTCAAGGGGAGTCAGACAGAAGCTGCCATGGGAGCAGCAAACTCTTGGGCAGTATCTCAGTACTCACACTTGCCTCTGGGTTGTTTTGCAGGAGACGTACGAAGCCTCACAGGGCTGAAGCCAACTCACAGTGAGGTGACGGACACGGTTTGGTCCTCTGGAGCTGTCCTTGTAGGTAATCTCCGAGTATTGAAAGGATCAGCAATGAAGGATTGAGCTTTTTTGATTGCACGTGCCATCCAGCTAACCTTTGGGAGCAGATGAGCGTTGGAGGTGAGTCGGGGAGGCAGCAGGAGGAGCAGGAATCCACTGCAGCTATAGAGATGCCCTCTAATTTTGTCTCTCTCTCGCTCATGTGTCCCAGGAGATGATAGCACCTTGTCCAAGTCTGGTCAGAGCCTGTGACACGAGGACCTGCCTCGGTGACAGTGAGTTGAGGGATCGTGGGGGCTGGGGCCACGTGCCTCAGTACTCAGATCTGGAGTCTGGTTTTCTTTCTTGCAGTTGACTCCGAGTACTCTGATGATGGCAGGAACCTCTGAGGCAGCCCAGGTGCCCGTCCTGTGCATCCAAGATGGATTGGCATCCCCTGCTCTTGGCAAGATAAGTGCAGGGCAAAGCCCCAGAGAGGGGTTGGGAGTTGGTGCAAGTCTGTGCCTCGCCTGGAGGGATTTTTGAAATTAGTCTGGTGCAGGGGGTATCCTGTGACAGGTTATTTGGACGCATCAAAAGAAGGGCTTACTTTTTATCATGGGATTCCTGTGTGCAGGGCAGAGCAGTTCCAGTCTGTGTCACATCCTTTGTCTCATCCCTCTGTTTTGTGTCCTTCGTCTCTTAATTGTGTCACATGGTGTGTGTGGTCACAGGTGTGGGGTGTCTCACTTGGGGTCAGCATGGACCTGCTCTGCCCTCCTCCGTGGATCAGTGGGTGGATAGAATATTTCTCAGTCTCACATGAACATGTCAGTTCCCTTAGACAGTGGAGCCGATGGCTGTCCAGTCTGTGAGCAGGATGGTCTTGCAATGCCCTGCTTGGGTGTCTAGAGTCCCGGCTAGGTAGAGTAGGAACCAGTGTCTAGGGTTTAGAGGTTTTTGGCTTTCGTTGTGAGCAATCCCTAAATGTTTGAGAGCTGAGTGTTTGAGCATTTGCCCATTTCATTTGCAGGGGCAGTGTTGGGAGCAGCTGAAGAGAGAGGAACCTTGTAGGTGAGTTGGGGAGGCAGCAGGAGGAGCGGGGATCCACTGCACCTTTAGAGATGCCTTCTAAGTTTGTGTCTCACTCATTCAGGTATCCTGGAATGTGACATCCACAGTGTCCGACTCCGGTCACGGCCTGGGTGCTGGTGAGTAGTGGGATCACTGTGGTTTGAGCCCCATGCCACACAACTCACGTATTGCTTATGGTTTTCTTTCTCGCAGTTGACGCCGAGTAGTCTGACGATGGCAGGAACCTCTGAGCCAGCCCAGGTGCCCCTCCTGTGCATCAAAGCTGGATTGGCATCCCCTGCTCTCGGAAAGATAAGTGCAGGGCCAAGTCCCAGGGAGTAGTTGGGAGTGGGTGCAAGTATGTGCATTGCCTGGAGGGATTTTTGCAATTAGTCCGGTGCAGGGGGTATCCTGTGACAGGTTATTTGGACGCATCAAAGGAAGGACTTACTTTTTATCATGGGATTCAGGTGTGCGGGGCAGAGCAGTTCCGGTCTGTGTCACGTCCTGTGTCTCGTGCGTGTTTTGTGTCACGTCCTGTGTCTCGTGCGTGTTTTGTGTCACGTCCTGTGTGGGTCATGTCCTTTGTCTCGTGGTGTTTTGTGTCCCATGGTGTGTGTGGTCACAGGTGTGGGGTGTCTCACTTGGGGTCAGCCTGGACCTGCTCTGCCCTGCTCTGTGGATCAGTGGGTAGATAGAATATTGCTCAGAGTCTCACATGAACATGTCAGTTCCCTTAGACAGTGGAGCCGATGGCTGTCCAGTCTGTGAGCAGGATGGTCTTGCGATGCCCTGCTTGGGTGTATAGAATCCCGGCTAGGTAGAGTAGGAACCAGTGTCTAGGGTTTAGAGGTTTTTGGCTTTCGTTGTGAGCAATCCCTAAATGTTTGAGAGCTGAGTGTTTGAGCATTTGCCCATTTCATTTGCAGGGTCGGTCTTGGGAGCAGCTGAAGAGAGAGGAGCCTTGTAGGTGAGTTGGGGAGGCAGCAGGAGGAGCGGGGATCCACTGCACCTTTAGAGATGCCCTCTAATTTTGTCTCTCGCTCACTCGGGTATCCCAGAAGATGACAGCACGTTGTCCAACTGTGGTCAGAGCCAGCGACCCGAGGACCTGCCTCGGTGACAGTGAGTAGAGGGATCCTGGGGGCTGGGACCACGTGCCACACTACTCAGATATGGTGTCTGGTTTTCTTTCTCGCAGTTGACTCCGAGTAGTCTGATGATGGCAGGAACCTCTGAGGCAGCCCAGGTGCCCCTCCTCTGCATCAAAGCTGGATTGGCATCCCCTGCTCTCGGCAAGATAAGTGCAGGGCAAAGACCCAGAGAGGGGTTGGGAGTGGGTGCAAGTCTGTGCCTCGCCTGGAGGGATTTTTGCAATTAGTCCGGTGCAGGGGGTATCCTGTGACAGGTTATTTGGACGCATCAAAGGAAGGGCTTACTTTTTATCATGGGATTCCCGTGTGCCGGGCAGAGCAGTTCCGGTCTGTGTCACGTCCTTTGTCTCGTCCATGTTTTGTGTCCTTCGTCTCTTAATTGTGTCACGTGGTGTGTGTGGTCACAGGTGTGAGGTGTCTCACTTGGGGTCAGCCTGGAACTGCTCTGCCCTGCTCCATGGATCAGTGGGTAGATGGAATATTGCTCAGAGTCTCACATGAACATGTCAGTTCCCTTAGACAGTGGAGCCGATGGCTGTCCAGTCTGTGAGCAGGATGGTCTTGCAATGCCCTGCTTGGGTGTATAGAATCCTGGCTAGGTAGAGTAGGAACCAGTGTCTAGGGTTTAGAGGTTTTTGGCTTTCGTTGTGAGCAATCCTTACATGTTTGAGAGCTGAGTGTTTGAGCATTTGCCCATTTCATTTGCAGGGTCGGTCTTGGGAGCAGCTGAAGAGAGAGGAGCCTTGTAGGTGAGTTGGGGAGGCAGCAGGAGGAGCGGGGATCCACTGCACCTTTAGAGATGCTCTCTAATTTTGTCTCTCGCTCACTCAGGTATCCCAGAAGATGACAGCACGTTGTCCAACTGTGGTCAGAGCCAGCGACCCGAGGACCTGCCTCGGTGACAGTGAGTAGAGGGATCCTGGGGGCTGGGACCACGTGCCACACTACTCAGATATGGTGTCTGGTTTTCTTTCTCGCAGTTGACTCCGAGTAGTCTGATGATGGCAGGAACCTCTGAGGCAGCCCAGGTGCCCCTCCTCTGCATCAAAGATGGATTGGCATCCCCTGCTCTCGGCAAGATAAGTGCCGGGCAAAGACCCAGAGAGGGGTTGGGAGTGGGTGCAAGTCTGTGCCTCGCCTGGAGGGATTTTTGCAATTAGTCCGGTGCAGGGGGTATCCTGTGACAGGTTATTTGGACACATCAAAGGAAGGGCTTACTTTTTATCATGGGATTCCCGTGTGCCGGGCAGAGCAGTTCCGGTCTGTGTCACGTCCTTTGTCTCGTCCATGTTTTGTGTCCTTCGTCTCTTAATTGTGTCACGTGGTGTGTGTGGTCACAGGTGTGGGGTGTCTCACTTGGGGTCAGCCTGGACCTGCTCTGCCCTGCTCTGTGGATCAGTGGGTAGATAGAATATTGCTCAGAGTCTCACATGAACATGTCAGTTCCCTTAGAGAGTGGAGCCGATGGCTGTCCAGTCTGTGAGCAGGATGGTCTTGCGATGCCCTGCTTGGGTGTATAGAGTCCCGACTGGGTAGAGTAGGAACCAGTGTCTAGGGTTTAGAGGTTTTTGGCTTTCGTTGTGAGCAATCGCTAAATGTTTGAGAGCTGAGTGTTTGAGCATTTGCCCATTTCATTTGCAGAGGCAGTCTTGGGAGCAGCTGAAGAGAGAGGAGCCTTGTAGGTGAGTTGGGGAGGCAGCAGGAGGAGCGGGGATCTACTGCAGCTTTTGAGATGCCTTCTAAGTTTGTGTCTCACTCACTCAGGTATCCCGGAACGTGACATCCACAGTGTCCGACTCCGCTCAGGACCTGGGTGCTGGTGAGTAGGGGGATCACTGGGGTTTGAGCCCCATGCCACACAACTCACGTATTGCTTGTGGTTTTCTTTCTCGCAGTTGGCTCCTAGTAGTCTGACGATGGCAGGAACCTCTGCGCCAGCCCAGGTGCTCCTCCTCTGCATCAAAGCTGGATTGGCATCCCTGGCTCTCGGCAAGATAAGTGCAGGGCCAAGTCCCAGGGAGTAGTTGGGAGTGGGTGCAAGTCTGTGCCTCGCCTGGAGGGATTTTTGCAATTAGTCCGGTGCAGGGGGTATCCTGTGACAGGTTATTTGGACGCATCAAAGGAAGGGCTTACTTTTTATCATGGGATTCACGTTTGCAGGGCAGAGCAGTTCTGGTGTGGGTCATGTCCTTTGTCTCGTGGTGTTTTGTGTCCCATGGTGTGTGTGGTCACAGGTGTGGGGTGTCTCACTTGGGGTCAGCCTGGACCTGCTCTGCCCTTCTCCGTGGATCAGTGGGTAGATGGAATATGGCTCCGAGTGTCAGGTGAACATGTCAGTTCCCTTAGAGAGTGGAGCCGATGGCTGTCCAGTCTGTGAGCAGGATGGTCTTGCGATGCCCTGCTTGGGTGTATAGAATCCCGGCTAGGTAGAGTAGGAACCAGTGTCTAGGGTTTAGAGGTTTTTGGCTTTCGTTGTGAGCAATCCCTAAATGTTTGAGAGCTGAGTGTTTGAGCATTTGCCCATTTCATTTGCAGGGTCGGTCTTGGGAGCAGCTGAAGAGAGAGGAGCCTTGTAGGTGAGTTGGGGAGGCAGCAGGAGGAGCGGGGATCCACTGCACCTTTAGAGATGCCCTCTAATTTTGTCTCTCGCTCACTCAGGTATCCCAGAAGATGACAGCACGTTGTCCAACTGTGGTCAGAGCCAGCGACCCGAGGACCTGCCTCGGTGACAGTGAGTAGAGGGATCCTGGGGGCTGGGACCACGTGCCACACTACTCAGATATGGTGTCTGGTTTTCTTTCTCGCAGTTGACTCCGAGTAGTCTGATGATGGCAGGAACCTCTGAGGCAGCCCAGGTGCCCCTCCTCTGCATCAAAGATGGATTGGCATCCCCTGCTCTCGGCAAGATAAGTGCAGGGCAAAGACCCAGAGAGGGGTTGGGAGTGGGTGCAAGTCTGTGCCTCGCCTGGAGGGATTTTTGCAATTAGTCCGGTGCAGGGGGTATCCTGTGACAGGTTATTTGGACGCATCAAAGGAAGGGCTTACTTTTTATCATGGGATTCCCGTGTGCCGGGCAGAGCAGTTCCGGTCTGTGTCACGTCCTTTGTCTCGTCCATGTTTTGTGTCCTTCGTCTCTTAATTGTGTCACGTGGTGTGTGTGGTCACAGGTGTGGGGTGTCTCACTTGGGGTCAGCCTGGAACTGCTCTGCCCTGCTCCATGGATCAGTGGGTAGATGGAATATGGCTCGGAGTGTGACGTCAACATGTCAGTTCCCTTAGACAGTGGAGCCGATGGCTGTCCAGTCTGTGAGCAGGATGGTCTTGCGATGCCCTGCTTGGGTGTATAGAGTCCCGACTGGGTAGAGTAGGAACCAGTGTCTAGGGTTTAGAGGTTTTTGGCTTTCGTTGTGAGCAATCGCTAAATGTTTGAGAGCTGAGTGTTTGAGCATTTGCCCATTTCATTTGCAGAGGCAGTCTTGGGAGCAGCTGAAGAGAGAGGAGCCTTGTAGGTGAGTTGGGGAGGCAGCAGGAGGAGCGGGGATCTACTGCAGCTTTTGAGATGCCTTCTAAGTTTGTGTCTCACTCACTCAGGTATCCCGGAACGTGACATCCACAGTGTCCGACTCCGGTCACGGCCTGGGTGCTGGTGAGTAGTGGGATCACTGGGGTTTGAGCCCCATGCCACACAACTCACGTATTGCTTGTGGTTTTCTTTCTCGCAGTTGGCTCCTAGTAGTCTGACGATGGCAGGAACCTCTGCGCCAGCCCAGGTGCTCCTCCTCTGCATCAAAGCTGGATTGGCATCCCTGGCTCTCGGCAAGATAAGTGCAGGGCCAAGTCCCAGGGAGTAGTTGGGAGTGGGTGCAAGTCTGTGCCTCGCCTGGAGGGATTTTTGCAATTAGTCCGGTGCAGGGGGTATCCTGTGACAGGTTATTTGGACGCATCAAAGGAAGGGCTTACTTTTTATCATGGGATTCACGTTTGCAGGGCAGAGCAGTTCTGGTGTGGGTCATGTCCTTTGTCTCGTGGTGTTTTGTGTCCCATGGTGTGTGTGGTCACAGGTGTGGGGTGTCTCACTTGGGGTCAGCCTGGACCTGCTCTGCCCTTCTCCGTGGATCAGTGGGTAGATGGAATATGGCTCCGAGTGTCAGGTGAACATGTCAGTTCCCTTAGAGAGTGGAGCCGATGGCTGTCCAGTCTGTGAGCAGGATGGTCTTGCGATGCCCTGCTTGGGTGTATAGAATCCCGGCTAGGTAGAGTAGGAACCAGTGTCTAGGGTTTAGAGGTTTTTGGCTTTCGTTGTGAGCAATCCCTAAATGTTTGAGAGCTGAGTGTTTGAGCATTTGCCCATTTCATTTGCAGGGTCGGTCTTGGGAGCAGCTGAAGAGAGAGGAGCCTTGTAGGTGAGTTGGGGAGGCAGCAGGAGGAGCGGGGATCCACTGCACCTTTAGAGATGCCCTCTAATTTTGTCTCTCGCTCACTCAGGTATCCCAGAAGATGACAGCACGTTGTCCAACTGTGGTCAGAGCCAGCGACCCGAGGACCTGCCTCGGTGACAGTGAGTAGAGGGATCCTGGGGGCTGGGACCACGTGCCACACTACTCAGATATGGTGTCTGGTTTTCTTTCTCGCAGTTGACTCCGAGTAGTCTGATGATGGCAGGAACCTCTGAGGCAGCCCAGGTGCCCCTCCTCTGCATCAAAGATGGATTGGCATCCCCTGCTCTCGGCAAGATAAGTGCAGGGCAAAGACCCAGAGAGGGGTTGGGAGTGGGTGCAAGTCTGTGCCTCGCCTGGAGGGATTTTTGCAATTAGTCCGGTGCAGGGGGTATCCTGTGACAGGTTATTTGGACGCATCAAAGGAAGGGCTTACTTTTTATCATGGGATTCCCGTGTGCCGGGCAGAGCAGTTCCGGTCTGTGTCACGTCCTTTGTCTCGTCCATGTTTTGTGTCCTTCGTCTCTTAATTGTGTCACGTGGTGTGTGTGGTCACAGGTGTGGGGTGTCTCACTTGGGGTCAGCCTGGAACTGCTCTGCCCTGCTCCATGGATCAGTGGGTAGATGGAATATGGCTCGGAGTGTGACGTCAACATGTCAGTTCCCTTAGACAGTGGAGCCGATGGCTGTCCAGTCTGTGAGCAGGATGGTCTTGCGATGCCCTGCTTGGGTGTATAGAGTCCCGACTGGGTAGAGTAGGAACCAGTGTCTAGGGTTTAGAGGTTTTTGGCTTTCGTTGTGAGCAATCGCTAAATGTTTGAGAGCTGAGTGTTTGAGCATTTGCCCATTTCATTTGCAGAGGCAGTCTTGGGAGCAGCTGAAGAGAGAGGAGCCTTGTAGGTGAGTTGGGGAGGCAGCAGGAGGAGCGGGGATCTACTGCAGCTTTTGAGATGCCTTCTAAGTTTGTGTCTCACTCACTCAGGTATCCCGGAACGTGACATCCACAGTGTCCGACTCCGGTCACGGCCTGGGTGCTGGTGAGTAGTGGGATCACTGGGGTTTGAGCCCCATGCCACACAACTCACGTATTGCTTGTGGTTTTCTTTCTCGCAGTTGGCTCCTAGTAGTCTGACGATGGCAGGAACCTCTGCGCCAGCCCAGGTGCTCCTCCTCTGCATCAAAGCTGGATTGGCATCCCTGGCTCTCGGCAAGATAAGTGCAGGGCCAAGTCCCAGGGAGTAGTTGGGAGTGGGTGCAAGTCTGTGCCTCGCCTGGAGGGATTTTTGCAATTAGTCCGGTGCAGGGGGTATCCTGTGACAGGTTATTTGGACGCATCAAAGGAAGGGCTTACTTTTTATCATGGGATTCACGTTTGCAGGGCAGAGCAGTTCTGGTGTGGGTCATGTCCTTTGTCTCGTGGTGTTTTGTGTCCCATGGTGTGTGTGGTCACAGGTGTGGGGTGTCTCACTTGGGGTCAGCCTGGACCTGCTCTGCCCTTCTCCGTGGATCAGTGGGTAGATGGAATATGGCTCCGAGTGTCAGGTGAACATGTCAGTTCCCTTAGAGAGTGGAGCCGATGGCTGTCCAGTCTGTGAGCAGGATGGTCTTGCGATGCCCTGCTTGGGTGTATAGAATCCCGGCTAGGTAGAGTAGGAACCAGTGTCTAGGGTTTAGAGGTTTTTGGCTTTCGTTGTGAGCAATCCCTAAATGTTTGAGAGCTGAGTGTTTGAGCATTTGCCCATTTCATTTGCAGGGTCGGTCTTGGGAGCAGCTGAAGAGAGAGGAGCCTTGTAGGTGAGTTGGGGAGGCAGCAGGAGGAGCGGGGATCCACTGCACCTTTAGAGATGCCCTCTAATTTTGTCTCTCGCTCACTCAGGTATCCCAGAAGATGACAGCACGTTGTCCAACTGTGGTCAGAGCCAGCGACCCGAGGACCTGCCTCGGTGACAGTGAGTAGAGGGATCCTGGGGGCTGGGACCACGTGCCACACTACTCAGATATGGTGTCTGGTTTTCTTTCTCGCAGTTGACTCCGAGTAGTCTGATGATGGCAGGAACCTCTGAGGCAGCCCAGGTGCCCCTCCTCTGCATCAAAGATGGATTGGCATCCCCTGCTCTCGGCAAGATAAGTGCAGGGCAAAGACCCAGAGAGGGGTTGGGAGTGGGTGCAAGTCTGTGCCTCGCCTGGAGGGATTTTTGCAATTAGTCCGGTGCAGGGGGTATCCTGTGACAGGTTATTTGGACGCATCAAAGGAAGGGCTTACTTTTTATCATGGGATTCCCGTGTGCCGGGCAGAGCAGTTCCGGTCTGTGTCACGTCCTTTGTCTCGTCCATGTTTTGTGTCCTTCGTCTCTTAATTGTGTCACGTGGTGTGTGTGGTCACAGGTGTGGGGTGTCTCACTTGGGGTCAGCCTGGAACTGCTCTGCCCTGCTCCATGGATCAGTGGGTAGATGGAATATGGCTCGGAGTGTGACGTCAACATGTCAGTTCCCTTAGACAGTGGAGCCGATGGCTGTCCAGTCTGTGAGCAGGATGGTCTTGCGATGCCCTGCTTGGGTGTATAGAGTCCCGACTGGGTAGAGTAGGAACCAGTGTCTAGGGTTTAGAGGTTTTTGGCTTTCGTTGTGAGCAATCCCTAAATGTTTGAGAGCTGAGTGTTTGAGCATTTGCCCATTTCATTTGCAGAGGCAGTCTTGGGAGCAGCTGAAGAGAGAGGAGCCTTGTAGGTGAGTTGGGGAGGCAGCAGGAGGAGCAGGGATCCACTGCAGCTTTAGAGATGCCTTCTAAGTTTGTGTCTCACTCACTCAGGTATCCCGGAACGTGACATCCACAGTGTCCGACTCCGCTCAGGACCTGGGTGCTGGTGAGTAGGGGGATCACTGGGGTTTGAGCCCCATGCCACACAACTCACGTATTGCTTGTGGTTTTCTTTCTCGCAGTTGGCTCCTAGTAGTCTGACGATGGCAGGAACCTCTGCGCCAGCCCAGGTGCTCCTCCTCTGCATCAAAGCTGGATTGGCATCCCTGGCTCTCGGCAAGATAAGTGCAGGGCCAAGTCCCAGGGAGTAGTTGGGAGTGGGTGCAAGTCTGTGCCTCGCCTGGAGGGATTTTTGCAATTAGTCCGGTGCAGGGGGTATCCTGTGACAGGTTATTTGGACGCATCAAAGGAAGGGCTTACTTTTTATCATGGGATTCATGTTTGCAGGGCAGAGCAGTTCTGGTGTGAGTCATGTCCTTTGTCTCGTGGTGTTTTGTGTCACATGGTGTGTGTGGTCACAGATGTGGGGTGTCTCACTTGGGGTCAGCCTGGACCTGCTCTGCCCTTCTCCGTGGATCAGTGGGTAGATGGAATATGGCTCCGAGTGTCAGGTGAACATGTCAGTTCCCTTAGAGAGTGGAGCCGATGGCTGTCCAGTCTGTGAGCAGGATGGTCTTGCAATGCCCTGCTTGGGTGTATAGAATCCCGGCTAGGTAGAGTAGGAACCAGTGTCTAGGGTTTAGAGGTTTTTGGCTTTCGTTGTGAGCAATCCTTACATGTTTGAGAGCTGAGTGTTTGAGCATTTGCCCATTTCATTTGCAGGGTCGGTCTTGGGAGCAGCTGAAGAGAGAGGAGCCTTGTAGGTGAGTTGGGGAGGCAGCAGGAGGAGCGGGGATCCACTGCACTTTTAGAGATGCCCTCTAATTTTGTCTCTCGCTCACTCAGGTATCCCAGAAGATGACAGCACGTTGTCCAACTGTGGTCAGAGCCAGCGACCCGAGGACCTGCCTCGGTGACAGTGAGTAGAGGGATCCTGGGGGCTGGGACCACGTGCCACACTACTCAGATATGGTGTCTGGTTTTCTTTCTCGCAGTTGCCTCCGAGTAGTCTGATGGTGGCAGGAACCTCTGAGGCAGCCCAGGTGCCCCTCCTCTGCATCAAAGATGGATTGGCATCCCCTGCTCTCGGCAAGGTAAGTGCCGGGCAAAGACCCAGGGAGTAGTTGGGAGTGGGCGCAAGTCTGTGCCTCGCCTGGAGGGATTTTTGCAATTAGTCCGGTGCAGGGGGTATCCTGTGACAGGTTATTTGGACGCATCAAAGGAAGGGCTTACTTTTTATCATGGGATTCCCGTGTGCAGGGCAGAGCAGTTCCGGTCTGTGTCACGTCCTTTGTCTCGTCCATGTTTTGTGTCCTTCATCTCTTAATTGTGTCACGTGGTGTGTGTGGTCACAGGTGTGGGGTGTCTCACTTGGGGTCAGCCTGGACCTGCTCTGCCCTGCTCTGTGGATCAGTGGGTAGATGGAATATTGCTCAGAGTCTCACATGAACATGTCAGTTCCCTTAGAGAGTGGAGCCGATGGCTGTCCAGTCTGTGAGCAGGATGGTCTTGCGATGCCCTGCTTGGGTGTATAGAGTCCCGACTGGGTAGAGTAGGAACCAGTGTCTAGGGTTTAGAGGTTTTTGGCTTTCGTTGTGAGCAATCCCTAAATGTTTGAGAGCTGAGTGTTTGAGCATTTGCCCATTTCATTTGCAGAGGCAGTCTTGGGAGCAGCTGAAGAGAGAGGAGCCTTGTAGGTGAGTTGGGGAGGCAGCAGGAGGAGCAGGGATCCACTGCAGCTTTAGAGATGCCTTCTAAGTTTGTGTCTCACTCACTCAGGTATCCCGGAACGTGACATCCACAGTGTCCGACTCCGCTCAGGACCTGGGTGCTGGTGAGTAGGGGGATCACTGGGGTTTGAGCCCCATGCCACACAACTCACGTATTGCTTGTGGTTTTCTTTCTCGCAGTTGGCTCCTAGTAGTCTGACGATGGCAGGAACCTCTGCGCCAGCCCAGGTGCTCCTCCTCTGCATCAAAGCTGGATTGGCATCCCCGGCTCTCGGAAAGATAAGTGCAGGGCCAAGTCCCAGGGAGTAGTTGGGAGTGGGTGCAAGTCTGTGCCTCCCCTGGAGGGATTTTTGCAATTAGTCCGGTGCAGGGGGTATCCTGTGACAGGTTATTTGGACGCATCAAAGGAAGGGCTTACTTTTTATCATGGGATTCCCGTGTGCAGGGCAGAGCAGTTCCGGTCTGTGTCACGTCCTTTGTCTCGTCCATGTTTTGTGTCCTTCATCTCTTAATTGTGTCACGTGGTGTGTGTGGTCACAGGTGTGGGGTGTCTCACTTGGGGTCAGCCTGGACCTGCTCTGCCCTGCTCTGTGGATCAGTGGGTAGATAGAATATTGCTCAGAGTCTCACATGAACATGTCAGTTCCCTTAGAGAGTGGAGCCGATGGCTGTCCAGTCTGTGAGCAGGATGGTCTTGCAATGCCCTGCTTGGGTGTATAGAATCCCGGCTAGGTAGAGTAGGAACCAGTGTCTAGGGTTTAGAGGTTTTTGGCTTTCGTTGTGAGCAATCCTTACATGTTTGAGAGCTGAGTGTTTGAGCATTTGCCCATTTCATTTGCAGGGTCGGTCTTGGGAGCAGCTGAAGAGAGAGGAGCCTTGTAGGTGAGTTGGGGAGGCAGCAGGAGGAGCGGGGATCCACTGCACCTTTAGAGATGCTCTCTAATTTTGTCTCTCGCTCACTCGGGTATCCCAGAAGATGACAGCACGTTGTCCAACTGTGGTCAGAGCCAGCGACCCGAGGACCTGCCTCGGTGACAGTGAGTAGAGGGATCCTGGGGGCTGGGACCACGTGCCACACTACTCAGATATGGTGTCTGGTTTTCTTTCTCGCAGTTGACTCCGAGTAGTCTGATGATGGCAGGAACCTCTGAGGCAGCCCAGGTGCCCCTCCTCTGCATCAAAGATGGATTGGCATCCCCTGCTCTCGGCAAGATAAGTGCCGGGCAAAGACCCAGAGAGGGGTTGGGAGTGGGTGCAAGTCTGTGCCTCGCCTGGAGGGATTTTTGCAATTAGTCCGGTGCAGGGGGTATCCTGTGACAGGTTATTTGGACGCATCAAAGGAAGGGCTTACTTTTTATCATGGGATTCCCGTGTGCCGGGCAGAGCAGTTCCGGTCTGTGTCACGTCCTTTGTCTCGTCCATGTTTTGTGTCCTTCGTCTCTTAATTGTGTCACGTGGTGTGTGTGGTCACAGGTGTGGGGTGTCTCACTTGGGGTCAGCCTGGACCTGCTCTGCCCTGCTCTGTGGATCAGTGGGTAGATAGAATATTGCTCAGAGTCTCACATGAACATGTCAGTTCCCTTAGAGAGTGGAGCCGATGGCTGTCCAGTCTGTGAGCAGGATGGTCTTGCGATGCCCTGCTTGGGTGTATAGAGTCCCGACTGGGTAGAGTAGGAACCAGTGTCTAGGGTTTAGAGGTTTTTGGCTTTCGTTGTGAGCAATCCCTAAATGTTTGAGAGCTGAGTGTTTGAGCATTTGCCCATTTCATTTGCAGAGGCAGTCTTGGGAGCAGCTGAAGAGAGAGGAGCCTTGTAGGTGAGTTGGGGAGGCAGCAGGAGGAGCAGGGATCCACTGCAGCTTTAGAGATGCCTTCTAAGTTTGTGTCTCACTCACTCAGGTATCCCGGAACGTGACATCCACAGTGTCCGACTCCGCTCAGGACCTGGGTGCTGGTGAGTAGGGGGATCACTGGGGTTTGAGCCCCATGCCACACAACTCACGTATTGCTTGTGGTTTTCTTTCTCGCAGTTGGCTCCTAGTAGTCTGACGATGGCAGGAACCTCTGCGCCAGCCCAGGTGCTCCTCCTCTGCATCAAAGCTGGATTGGCATCCCTGGCTCTCGGCAAGATAAGTGCAGGGCCAAGTCCCAGGGAGTAGTTGGGAGTGGGTGCAAGTCTGTGCCTCGCCTGGAGGGATTTTTGCAATTAGTCCGGTGCAGGGGGTATCCTGTGACAGGTTATTTGGACGCATCAAAGGAAGGGCTTACTTTTTATCATGGGATTCATGTTTGCAGGGCAGTGCAGTTCTGGTGTGAGTCATGTCCTTTGTCTCGTGGTGTTTTGTGTCACATGGTGTGTGTGGTCACAGATGTGGGGTGTCTCACTTGGGGTCAGCCTGGACCTGCTCTGCCCTTCTCCGTGGATCAGTGGGTAGATGGAATATGGCTCCGAGTGTCAGGTGAACATGTCAGTTCCCTTAGAGAGTGGAGCCGATGGCTGTCCAGTCTGTGAGCAGGATGGTCTTGCGATGCCCTGCTTGGGTGTATAGAGTCCCGACTGGGTAGAGTAGGAACCAGTGTCTAGGGTTTAGAGGTTTTTGGCTTTCGTTGTGAGCAATCCCTAAATGTTTGAGAGCTGAGTGTTTGAGCATTTGCCCATTTCATTTGCAGAGGCAGTCTTGGGAGCAGCTGAAGAGAGAGGAGCCTTGTAGGTGAGTTGGGGAGGCAGCAGGAGGAGCAGGGATCCACTGCAGCTTTAGAGATGCCTTCTAAGTTTGTGTCTCGCTCACTCAGGTATCCCGGAACGTGACATCCACAGTGTCCGACTCCGCTCAGGACCTGGGTGCTGGTGAGTAGGGGGATCACTGGGGTTTGAGCCCCATGCCACACAACTCACGTATTGCTTGTGGTTTTCTTTCTCGCAGTTGGCTCCTAGTAGTCTGACGATGGCAGGAACCTCTGCGCCAGCCCAGGTGCTCCTCCTCTGCATCAAAGCTGGATTGGCATCCCCGGCTCTCGGAAAGATAAGTGCAGGGCCAAGTCCCAGGGAGTAGTTGGGAGTGGGTGCAAGTCTGTGCCTCCCCTGGAGGGATTTTTGCAATTAGTCCGGTGCAGGGGGTATCCTGTGACAGGTTATTTGGACGCATCAAAGGAAGGGCTTACTTTTTATCATGGGATTCCCGTGTGCAGGGCAGAGCAGTTCCGGTCTGTGTCACGTCCTTTGTCTCGTCCATGTTTTGTGTCCTTCATCTCTTAATTGTGTCACGTGGTGTGTGTGGTCACAGGTGTGGGGTGTCTCACTTGGGGTCAGCCTGGACCTGCTCTGCCCTGCTCTGTGGATCAGTGGGTAGATAGAATATTGCTCAGAGTCTCACATGAACATGTCAGTTCCCTTAGAGAGTGGAGCCGATGGCTGTCCAGTCTGTGAGCAGGATGGTCTTGCAATGCCCTGCTTGGGTGTATAGAATCCCGGCTAGGTAGAGTAGGAACCAGTGTCTAGGGTTTAGAGGTTTTTGGCTTTCGTTGTGAGCAATCCTTACATGTTTGAGAGCTGAGTGTTTGAGCATTTGCCCATTTCATTTGCAGGGTCGGTCTTGGGAGCAGCTGAAGAGAGAGGAGCCTTGTAGGTGAGTTGGGGAGGCAGCAGGAGGAGCGGGGATCCACTGCACCTTTAGAGATGCTCTCTAATTTTGTCTCTCGCTCACTCGGGTATCCCAGAAGATGACAGCACGTTGTCCAACTGTGGTCAGAGCCAGCGACCCGAGGACCTGCCTCGGTGACAGTGAGTAGAGGGATCCTGGGGGCTGGGACCACGTGCCACACTACTCAGATATGGTGTCTGGTTTTCTTTCTCGCAGTTGACTCCGAGTAGTCTGATGATGGCAGGAACCTCTGAGGCAGCCCAGGTGCCCCTCCTCTGCATCAAAGATGGATTGGCATCCCCTGCTCTCGGCAAGATAAGTGCCGGGCAAAGACCCAGAGAGGGGTTGGGAGTGGGTGCAAGTCTGTGCCTCGCCTGGAGGGATTTTTGCAATTAGTCCGGTGCAGGGGGTATCCTGTGACAGGTTATTTGGACGCATCAAAGGAAGGGCTTACTTTTTATCATGGGATTCCCGTGTGCCGGGCAGAGCAGTTCCGGTCTGTGTCACGTCCTTTGTCTCGTCCATGTTTTGTGTCCTTCGTCTCTTAATTGTGTCACGTGGTGTGTGTGGTCACAGGTGTGGGGTGTCTCACTTGGGGTCAGCCTGGAACTGCTCTGCCCTGCTCCATGGATCAGTGGGTAGATGGAATATGGCTCGGAGTGTGACGTCAACATGTCAGTTCCCTTAGAGAGTGGAGCCGATGGCTGTCCAGTCTGTGAGCAGGATGGTCTTGCAATGCCCTGCTTGGGTGTATAGAGTCCCGACTGGGTAGAGTAGGAACCAGTGTCTAGGGTTTAGAGGTTTTTGGCTTTCGTTGTGAGCAATCCCTAAATGTTTGAGAGCTGAGTGTTTGAGCATTTGCCCATTTCATTTGCAGAGGCAGTCTTGGGAGCAGCTGAAGAGAGAGGAGCCTTGTAGGTGAGTTGGGGAGGCAGCAGGAGGAGCGGGGATCCACTGCAGCTTTCGAGATGCCTTCTAAGTTTGTGTCTCACTCACTCAGGTATCCCGGAACGTGACATCCACAGTGTCCGACTCCGCTCAGGACCTGGGTGCTGGTGAGTAGGGGGATCACTGGGGTTTGAGCCCCATGCCACACAACTCACGTATTGCTTGTGGTTTTCTTTCTCGCAGTTGGCTCCTAGTAGTCTGACAATGGCAGGAACCTCTGCGCCAGCCCAGGTGCTCCTCCTCTGCATCAAAGCTGGATTGGCATCCCCGGCTCTCAGCAAGATAAGTGCAGGGCCAAGTCCCAGGGAGTAGTTGGGAGTGGGTGCAAGTCTGTGCCTCCCCTGGAGGGATTTTTGCAATTAGTCCGGTGCAGGGGTATCCTGTGACAGGTTATTTGGACGCATCAAAGGAAGGGCTTACTTTTTATCATGGGATTCCCGTGTGCCGGGCAGAGCAGTTCCGGTCTGTGTCACGTCCTTTGTCTCGTCCATGTTTTGTGTCCTTCATCTCTTAATTGTGTCACGTGGTGTGTGTGGTCACAGGTGTGGGGTGTCTCACTTGGGGTCAGCCTGGACCTGCTCTGCCCTGCTCTGTGGATCAGTGGGTAGATAGAATATTGCTCAGAGTCTCACATGAACATGTCAGTTCCCTTAGAGAGTGGAGCCGATGGCTGTCCAGTCTGTGAGCAGGATGGTCTTGCAATGCCCTGCTTGGGTGTATAGAATCCTGGCTAGGTAGAGTAGGAACCAGTGTCTAGGGTTTAGAGGTTTTTGGCTTTCGTTGTGAGCAATCCTTACATGTTTGAGAGCTGAGTGTTTGAGCATTTGCCCATTTCATTTGCAGGGTCGGTCTTGGGAGCAGCTGAAGAGAGAGGAGCCTTGTAGGTGAGTTGGGGAGGCAGCAGGAGGAGCAGGGATCCACTGCAGCTTTAGAGATGCCCTCTAATTTTGTCTCTCGCTCACTCAGGTATCCCAGAAGATGACAGCACGTTGTCCAACTGTGGTCAGAGCCAGCGACCCGAGGACCTGCCTCGGTGACAGTGAGTAGAGGGATCCTGGGGGCTGGGACCACGTGCCACACTACTCAGATATGGTGTCTGGTTTTCTTTCTCGCAGTTGACTCCGAGTAGTCTGATGATGGCAGGAACCTCTGAGGCAGCCCAGGTGCCCCTCCTCTGCATCAAAGCTGGATTGGCATCCCCTGCTCTCGGCAAGATAAGTGCCGGGCAAAGACCCAGAGAGGGGTTGGGAGTGGGTGCAAGTCTGTGCCTCGCCTGGAGGGATTTTTGCAATTAGTCCGGTGCAGGGGGTATCCTGTGACAGGTTATTTGGACGCATCAAAGGAAGGGCTTACTTTTTATCATGGGATTCCCGTGTGCAGGGCAGAGCAGTTCCGGTCTGTGTCACGTCCTTTGTCTCGTCCATGTTTTGTGTCCTTCGTCTCTTAATTGTGTCACGTGGTGTGTGTGGTCACAGGTGTGGGGTGTCTCACTTGGGGTCAGCCTGGACCTGCTCTGCCCTGCTCTGTGGATCAGTGGGTAGATAGAATATTGCTCAGAGTCTCACATGAACATGTCAGTTCCCTTAGAGAGTGGAGCCGATGGCTGTCCAGTCTGTGAGCAGGATGGTCTTGCGATGCCCTGCTTGGGTGTATAGAATCCTGGCTAGGTAGAGTAGGAACCAGTGTCTAGGGTTTAGAGGTTTTTGGCTTTCGTTGTGAGCAATCGCTAAATGTTTGAGAGCTGAGTGTTTGAGCATTTGCCCATTTCATTTGCAGAGGCAGTCTTGGGAGCAGCTGAAGAGAGAGGAGCCTTGTAGGTGAGTTGGGGAGGCAGCAGGAGGAGCGGGGATCTACTGCAGCTTTTGAGATGCCTTCTAAGTTTGTGTCTCACTCACTCAGGTATCCCGGAACGTGACATCCACAGTGTCCGACTCCGCTCAGGACCTGGGTGCTGGTGAGTAGGGGGATCACTGGGGTTTGAGCCCCATGCCACACAACTCACGTATTGCTTGTGGTTTTCTTTCTCGCAGTTGGCTCCTAGTAGTCTGACGATGGCAGGAACCTCTGCGCCAGCCCAGGTGCTCCTCCTCTGCATCAAAGCTGGATTGGCATCCCTGGCTCTCGGCAAGATAAGTGCAGGGCCAAGTCCCAGGGAGTAGTTGGGAGTGGGTGCAAGTCTGTGCCTCGCCTTGAGGGATTTTTGCAATTAGTCCGGTGCAGGGGGTATCCTGTGACAGGTTATTTGGACGCATCAAAGGAAGGGCTTACTTTTTATCATGGGATTCACGTTTGCAGGGCAGAGCAGTTCTGGTGTGGGTCATGTCCTTTGTCTCGTGGTGTTTTGTGTCCCATGGTGTGTGTGGTCACAGGTGTGGGGTGTCTCACTTGGGGTCAGCCTGGACCTGCTCTGCCCTTCTCCGTGGATCAGTGGGTAGATGGAATATGGCTCCGAGTGTCAGGTGAACATGTCAGTTCCCTTAGAGAGTGGAGCCGATGGCTGTCCAGTGTGTGAGCAGGATGGTCTTGCGATGCCCTGCTTGGGTGTATAGAATCCCGGCTAGGTAGAGTAGGAACCAGTGTCTAGGGTTTAGAGGTTTTTGGCTTTCGTTGTGAGCAATCCCTAAATGTTTGAGAGCTGAGTGTTTGAGCATTTGCCCATTTCATTTGCAGGGTCGGTCTTGGGAGCAGCTGAAGAGAGAGGAGCCTTGTAGGTGAGTTGGGGAGGCAGCAGGAGGAGCGGGGATCCACTGCACCTTTAGAGATGCCCTCTAATTTTGTCTCTCGCTCACTCAGGTATCCCAGAAGATGACAGCACGTTGTCCAACTGTGGTCAGAGCCAGCGACCCGAGGACCTGCCTCGGTGACAGTGAGTAGAGGGATCCTGGGGGCTGGGACCACGTGCCACACTACTCAGATATGGTGTCTGGTTTTCTTTCTCGCAGTTGACTCCGAGTAGTCTGATGATGGCAGGAACCTCTGAGGCAGCCCAGGTGCCCCTCCTCTGCATCAAAGATGGATTGGCATCCCCTGCTCTCGGCAAGATAAGTGCAGGGCAAAGACCCAGAGAGGGGTTGGGAGTGGGTGCAAGTCTGTGCCTCGCCTGGAGGGATTTTTGCAATTAGTCCGGTGCAGGGGGTATCCTGTGACAGGTTATTTGGACGCATCAAAGGAAGGGCTTACTTTTTATCATGGGATTCCCGTGTGCCGGGCAGAGCAGTTCCGGTCTGTGTCACGTCCTTTGTCTCGTCCATGTTTTGTGTCCTTCGTCTCTTAATTGTGTCACGTGGTGTGTGTGGTCACAGGTGTGGGGTGTCTCACTTGGGGTCAGCCTGGAACTGCTCTGCCCTGCTCCATGGATCAGTGGGTAGATGGAATATTGCTCAGAGTCTCACATGAACATGTCAGTTCCCTTAGAGAGTGGAGCCGATGGCTGTCCAGTCTGTGAGCAGGATGGTCTTGCGATGCCCTGCTTGGGTGTATAGAATCCTGGCTAGGTAGAGTAGGAACCAGTGTCTAGGGTTTAGAGGTTTTTGGCTTTCGTTGTGAGCAATCGCTAAATGTTTGAGAGCTGAGTGTTTGAGCATTTGCCCATTTCATTTGCAGAGGCAGTCTTGGGAGCAGCTGAAGAGAGAGGAGCCTTGTAGGTGAGTTGGGGAGGCAGCAGGAGGAGCGGGGATCTACTGCAGCTTTTGAGATGCCTTCTAAGTTTGTGTCTCACTCACTCAGGTATCCCGGAACGTGACATCCACAGTGTCCGACTCCGCTCAGGACCTGGGTGCTGGTGAGTAGGGGGATCACTGGGGTTTGAGCCCCATGCCACACAACTCACGTATTGCTTGTGGTTTTCTTTCTCGCAGTTGGCTCCTAGTAGTCTGACGATGGCAGGAACCTCTGCGCCAGCCCAGGTGCTCCTCCTCTGCATCAAAGCTGGATTGGCATCCCTGGCTCTCGGCAAGATAAGTGCAGGGCCAAGTCCCAGGGAGTAGTTGGGAGTGGGTGCAAGTCTGTGCCTCGCCTGGAGGGATTTTTGCAATTAGTCCGGTGCAGGGGGTATCCTGTGACAGGTTATTTGGACGCATCAAAGGAAGGGCTTACTTTTTATCATGGGATTCACGTTTGCAGGGCAGAGCAGTTCTGGTGTGGGTCATGTCCTTTGTCTCGTGGTGTTTTGTGTCCCATGGTGTGTGTGGTCACAGGTGTGGGGTGTCTCACTTGGGGTCAGCCTGGACCTGCTCTGCCCTTCTCCGTGGATCAGTGGGTAGATGGAATATGGCTCCGAGTGTCAGGTGAACATGTCAGTTCCCTTAGAGAGTGGAGCCGATGGCTGTCCAGTGTGTGAGCAGGATGGTCTTGCGATGCCCTGCTTGGGTGTATAGAATCCCGGCTAGGTAGAGTAGGAACCAGTGTCTAGGGTTTAGAGGTTTTTGGCTTTCGTTGTGAGCAATCCCTAAATGTTTGAGAGCTGAGTGTTTGAGCATTTGCCCATTTCATTTGCAGGGTCGGTCTTGGGAGCAGCTGAAGAGAGAGGAGCCTTGTAGGTGAGTTGGGGAGGCAGCAGGAGGAGCGGGGATCCACTGCACCTTTAGAGATGCCCTCTAATTTTGTCTCTCGCTCACTCAGGTATCCCAGAAGATGACAGCACGTTGTCCAACTGTGGTCAGAGCCAGCGACCCGAGGACCTGCCTCGGTGACAGTGAGTAGAGGGATCCTGGGGGCTGGGACCACGTGCCACACTACTCAGATATGGTGTCTGTTTTTCTTTCTCGCAGTTGACTCCGAGTAGTCTGATGATGGCAGGAACCTCTGAGGCAGCCCAGGTGCCCCTCCTCTGCATCAAAGATGGATTGGCATCCCCTGCTCTCGGCAAGATAAGTGCCGGGCAAAGACCCAGAGAGGGGTTGGGAGTGGGTGCAAGTCTGTGCCTCGCCTGGAGGGATTTTTGCAATTAGTCCGGTGCAGGGGGTATCCTGTGACAGGTTATTTGGACGCATCAAAGGAAGGGCTTACTTTTTATCATGGGATTCCCGTGTGCCGGGCAGAGCAGTTCCGGTCTGTGTCACGTCCTTTGTCTCGTCCATGTTTTGTGTCCTTCGTCTCTTAATTGTGTCACGTGGTGTGTGTGGTCACAGGTGTGGGGTGTCTCACTTGGGGTCAGCCTGGAACTGCTCTGCCCTGCTCCATGGATCAGTGGGTAGATGGAATATGGCTCGGAGTGTGACGTCAACATGTCAGTTCCCTTAGACAGTGGAGCCGATGGCTGTCCAGTCTGTGAGCAGGATGGTCTTGCGATGCCCTGCTTGGGTGTATAGAGTCCCGACTGGGTAGAGTAGGAACCAGTGTCTAGGGTTTAGAGGTTTTTGGCTTTCGTTGTGAGCAATCCCTAAATGTTTGAGAGCTGAGTGTTTGAGCATTTGCCCATTTCATTTGCAGAGGCAGTCTTGGGAGCAGCTGAAGAGAGAGGAGCCTTGTAGGTGAGTTGGGGAGGCAGCAGGAGGAGCAGGGATCCACTGCAGCTTTAGAGATGCCTTCTAAGTTTGTGTCTCACTCACTCAGGTATCCCGGAACGTGACATCCACAGTGTCCGACTCCGCTCAGGACCTGGGTGCTGGTGAGTAGGGGGATCACTGGGGTTTGAACCCCATGCCACACAACTCACGTATTGCTTGTGGTTTTCTTTCTCGCAGTTGGCTCCTAGTAGTCTGACGATGGCAGGAACCTCTGCGCCAGCCCAGGTGCTCCTCCTCTGCATCAAAGCTGGATTGGCATCCCTGGCTCTCGGCAAGATAAGTGCAGGGCCAAGTCCCAGGGAGTAGTTGGGAGTGGGTGCAAGTCTGTGCCTCCCCTGGAGGGATTTTTGCAATTAGTCCGGTGCAGGGGGTATCCTGTGACAGGTTATTTGGACGCATCAAAGGAAGGGCTTACTTTTTATCATGGGATTCACGTTTGCAGGGCAGAGCAGTTCTGGTGTGAGTCATGTCCTTTGTCTCGTGGTGTTTTGTGTCACATGGTGTGTGTGGTCACAGATGTGGGGTGTCTCACTTGGGGTCAGCCTGGACCTGCTCTGCCCTTCTCCGTGGATCAGTGGGTAGATGGAATATGGCTCCGAGTGTCAGGTGAACATGTCGGTTCCCTTAGAGAGTGGAGCCGATGGCTGTCCAGTCTGTGAGCAGGATGGTCTTGCGATGCCCTGCTTGGGTGTATAGAATCCCGGCTAGGTAGAGTAGGAACCAGTGTCTAGGGTTTAGAGGTTTTTGGCTTTCGTTGTGAGCAATCCTTACATGTTTGAGAGCTGAGTGTTTGAGCATTTGCCCATTTCATTTGCAGGGTCGGTCTTGGGAGCAGCTGAAGAGAGAGGAGCCTTGTAGGTGAGTTGGGGAGGCAGCAGGAGGAGCGGGGATCCACTGCACTTTTAGAGATGCCCTCTAATTTTGTCTCTCGCTCACTCAGGTATCCCAGAAGATGACAGCACGTTGTCCAACTGTGGTCAGAGCCAGCGACCCGAGGACCTGCCTCGGTGACAGTGAGTAGAGGGATCCTGGGGGCTGGGACCACGTGCCACACTACTCAGATATGGTGTCTGGTTTTCTTTCTCGCAGTTGCCTCCGAGTAGTCTGATGGTGGCAGGAACCTCTGAGGCAGCCCAGGTGCCCCTCCTCTGCATCAAAGATGGATTGGCATCCCCTGCTCTCGGCAAGGTAAGTGCCGGGCAAAGACCCAGGGAGTAGTTGGGAGTGGGCGCAAGTCTGTGCCTCGCCTGGAGGGATTTTTGCAATTAGTCCGGTGCAGGGGGTATCCTGTGACAGGTTATTTGGACGCATCAAAGGAAGGGCTTACTTTTTATCATGGGATTCCCGTGTGCAGGGCAGAGCAGTTCCGGTCTGTGTCACGTCCTTTGTCTCGTCCATGTTTTGTGTCCTTCATCTCTTAATTGTGTCACGTGGTGTGTGTGGTCACAGGTGTGGGGTGTCTCACTTGGGGTCAGCCTGGACCTGCTCTGCCCTGCTCTGTGGATCAGTGGGTAGATAGAATATTGCTCAGAGTCTCACATGAACATGTCAGTTCCCTTAGAGAGTGGAGCCGATGGCTGTCCAGTCTGTGAGCAGGATGGTCTTGCGATGCCCTGCTTGGGTGTATAGAGTCCCGACTGGGTAGAGTAGGAACCAGTGTCTAGGGTTTAGAGGTTTTTGGCTTTCGTTGTGAGCAATCCCTAAATGTTTGAGAGCTGAGGGTTTGAGCATTTGCCCATTTCATTTGCAGGGTCGGTCTTGGGAGCAGCTGAAGAGAGAGGAGCCTTGTAGGTGAGTTGGGGAGGCAGCAGGAGGAGCAGGGATCCACTGCAGCTTTAGAGATGCCCTCTAATTTTGTCTCTCGCTCACTCAGGTATCCCAGAAGATGACAGCACGTTGTCCAACTGTGGTCAGAGCCAGCGACCCGAGGACCTGCCTCGGTGACAGTGAGTAGAGGGATCCTGGGGGCTGGGACCACGTGCCACACTACTCAGATATGGTGTCTGGTTTTCTTTCTCGCAGTTGACTCTGAGTAGTCTGATGATGGCAGGAACCTCTGAGGCAGCCCAGGTGCCCCTCCTCTGCATCAAAGCTGGATTGGCATCCCCTGCTCTCGGCAAGATAAGTGCCGGGCAAAGACCCAGAGAGGGGTTGGGAGTGGGTGCAAGTCTGTGCCTCGCCTGGAGGGATTTTTGCAATTAGTCCGGTGCAGGGGGTATCCTGTGACAGGTTATTTGGACGCATCAAAGGAAGGGCTTACTTTTTATCATGGGATTCCCGTGTGCCGGGCAGAGCAGTTCCGGTCTGTGTCACGTCCTTTGTCTCGTCCATGTTTTGTGTCCTTCGTCTCTTAATTGTGTCACGTGGTGTGTGTGGTCACAGGTGTGGGGTGTCTCACTTGGGGTCAGCCTGGAACTGCTCTGCCCTGCTGCGTGGATCAG
This sequence comes from Pseudopipra pipra, assembly GCF_036250125.1. Lineage (NCBI taxonomy): Eukaryota > Metazoa > Chordata > Aves > Passeriformes > Pipridae > Pseudopipra > Pseudopipra pipra. The sequence goes on along the minus strand of NW_026990634.1, from coordinate 37,547 downwards.
TGGGTAGTTGGAATATGGCTCGGAGTGTGACGTCAACATGTCAGTTCCCTTAGACAGTGGAGCCGATGGCTGTCCAGTCTGTGAGCAGGATGGTCTTGCGATGCCCTGCTTGGGTGTATAGAATCCTGGCTAGGTAGAGTAGGAACCAGTGTCTAGGGTTTAGAGGTTTTTGGCTTTCGTTGTGAGCAATCCCTAAATGTTTGAGAGCTGAGTGTTTGAGGTTTTGCCCATTTAATTTGCAGGGTCGGTCTTGGGAGCAGCTGAAGAGAGAGGAGCCTTGTAGGTGAGTTGGGGAGGCAGCAGGAGGAGCGGGGATCCACTGCAGCTTTCGAGATGCCTTCTAAGTTTGTGTCTCACTCACTCAGGTATCCCGGAACGTGACATCCACAGTGTCCCACTGCGGTCAGGACCTGGGTGCTGGTGAGTAGGGGGATCACTGGGGTTTGAGCCCCATGCCACACAACAGACGTAATTTGCACTTCTCCGGATTTCAATTTTTTTAGTCTTCTCTCCTTATTTTAATTTTTCTTAGGCTCTTCTCCTGATTTTAGTTTTTTTAGGCTTAACTCCTGATTTTAATTCTCTTAGGCTCTTTTCCTGATTTTAATTTTTTTAGGCTCTTCTCCTGATTGTAATTTTTTTAGGCTCTTTTCCTGATTGTAATTTTTTTAGGCTCTTTTCCTGATTATATTTCTCTTAGGCTCTTCTCCTGATTTAAAGGTTTTTAGACTCTTCTTCTGATTTTAATTTTTTTAGGCTCTTCTCCTTCTTTTAATTTTCTTAGGCTTATCTCCTGGTTTTATTTCTCTTAGGCTTATCTCCTGATTTTAATTTTTTTTAGACTCTTCTCCTGATTATAATTTTTTTAGACTCTTCTCCTGATTGTGATTTTTTTAGGCTCTTTTCCTGATTTTAATTTTTTTAGGCTCTTTTCCTGATTTTAATTTTTTTAGGCTCTTCTCCTGATTTTAATTTTTTTATGGTCTTTTCCTGATTTTAATTTTCTTAGGCTCTTCTCGTGATTTTATTTCTCTTAGGCTCTTCTCCTGATTTTAATTCTGTTAGGCTCTTCTCCTTCTTTAAATTTTTTTGGACTCTTCTCCTGATTTTAATTCTCTTAGGCTCTTCTCCTGATTTTGATTTTCTTAGGTTCTTCTCCTGATATTTTTTTTTTTATGCTCCTCTCCTGAATATAATTTTTTTAGGCTCTTCTCCTGATTTTAATTCTCTTAGGCTCTTCTCCTGATTTTTTTTTTTTTTTGCTCCACTCCTGATTTTTAATGTCTTAGGCTGTTCTCCTGATTTTAATTTTCTAGGCTCTACTCCTGATTTTAATTTTTTTATGGTCTTCTCCTGATTTTATTTTTCTTAGGCTCTTCTCCTGATTTTAATTTTTTTTATGGTCTTCTCCTGATTTTATTTCTCTTAGGCTCTTCTCCTGATTTTAATTCTCTTAAGGTTCTTTTCCTGATTTTAATTTTTTAAGGCTCTTTTCCTGATTTTATTTCTCTTAGGCTCTTCTCCTGTTTTTAATTTCTTTAGGCTCTTCTCCTGATTTTAATTTTTAGACTCCTGATTTTAATTCTTTTAGGCTCTTCTGATTTTAATTTTATAGGCTCTCTTCCTGATTTTAATTTTTTTAGGCTCTTCTCCTGATTTTAATTTTTTTAGGCTCCTTTCCTTCTTTTAATTTTCTTAGGCTTATCTCCTGGTTTTATTTCTCTTAGACTTATCTCCTGGTTTTAATTTTTTTAGACTCTTCTCCTGATTGTAATTTTTTTACGCTCTCTTCCTGATTTTAATTTTTTTATGCTCTTTTCCTGATTTCAATACTCTTAGGCTCTTCTCCTGATTTTATTTCTCTTAGGCTCTTCTCCTGATTTTCATTTTTTTAGGCTCTTCTCCTGATTTTCATTTTTTTAGGCTCTTCTCCTGATTTTCATTTTTTTAGGCTCTTCTCCTGATTTTCATTTTTTTAGGCTCTTCTCGTGATGTTAATTGTTTTGGTTCTTTTCCTGATTTTAATTTTTTTAGGCTCTTCTCCTGATTTTAATTTTTTTAGGCTCTTCTCCTGATTTTAATTTTCTTAGGCTCTTCTCCTGATTTTATTTCTCTTAGGCTCTTCTCCTGATTTTATTTCTCTTAGGCTCTTCTCCTGATTTTATTTCTTTTAGGCTCTTCTCCTGATTTTATTTCTCTTAGGCTCTTCTCCTGATTTTATTTCTCTTAGGCTCTTTTCCTGATTTAAAGTTTTTTAGGCTCTTCTCCTTCTTTTAATTTTCTAAGGCTTATCTCCTGGTTTTATTTCTCTTAGACTTATCTCCTGGTTTTAATTTTTTTAGACTCTTCTCCTGATTGTAATTTTTTTAGACTCTTCTCCTGATTTTAATTCTCTTAGTCTCTTCTCCTGATTTTAATTCTCTTAGGCTCTTCTCCTGCGTTTAATTCTCTTAGGCTCTTCTCCTGATTTTAATTTTTTTAGGCTCTTCTCATGATGTTAATTGTTTTGGTTCTTTTCCTGATTTTAATTTTTTTAGGCTCTTCTCCTGATTTTAATTTTCTTAGGCTCTTCTCCTGATTTTAATTTTCTTAGGCTCTTTTATTTCTCTTAGGCTCTTCTCCTGATTTAAAGTTTTTAGGCTCTTCTCCTGATTTAAAGTTTTTAGGCTCTTCTCCTGATTTTCATTTTTTTAGGCTCTTCTCCTTCTTTTAATTTTCTAAGGCTTATCTCCTGGTTTTATTTCTCTTAGACTTATCTCCTGGTTTTAATTTTTTTAGACTCTTTTCCTGATTGTAATTTTTTTAGGCTCTTTTCCTGATTTTAAATTTTTTGGGCTCTTTTCCTGATTTTATTTCTCTTACGCTCTTCTCCTGATTTAAAGTTTTTTAGACTCTTCTCCTGATTTTATTTCTCTTAGGCTCTTATCCTGATTTTAATTTTTTTATGGTCTTCTCCTGATTTTAATTTTTTTATGGTCTTCTCCTGATTTTAATTTTCTTAGGCTCTTCTCCTGATTTTATTTCTCTTAGGCTCTTCTCCTGATTTTAATTCTCTTAGGCTCTTCTCCTGATTTTTTTTTTTTTGCTCCACTCCTGATTTTAAGTCTCTTAGGCTGTTCTCCTGATTTTAATTTTTTAGGCTCTACTCCTGATTTTAATTTTTTTTATGGTCTTCTCCTGATTTTATTTCTCTTAGGCTCTTCTCCTGATTTTAATTTTTTAGACTCTTCTCCTGATTTTATTTTTTTTTTAAACTCTTCTCCTGATTTTAATTTTCTTAGGCTCTTCTCCTGATTTTATTTTTTATAGGCTCTTCTCCTGATTTCAATTTTTTTATGCTCCTCTCCTGATTTTAATTCTCTTAGGCTCTTCTCCTGATTTTAATTCTTTTAGGTTCTTTTCCTGATTTTAATTCTCTTAGGCTGTTCTCCTGATTTTAATTTTTTTAGACTCTTCTCCTGCTTTTAATAGTTTTAGGCTCTTCTCCTGCTTTTAATTTTTGTAGGCTCCTCTCCTGCTTTTAATTTTTTTTAAGCTCTTCTCCTGATTTTAATTTTCTTAGGCTCCTCTCCTGATTTTATTTCTCTTAGGCTCTTTTCCTGATTTTATTTCTCTTAGGCTCTTCTCCTGTTTTTAATTTCTTTAGGCTCTTCTCCTGATTTTAATTTTTAGACTCCTGATTTTAATTCTTTTAGGCTCTTCTGATTTTAATTTTATAGGCTCTCTTCCTGGTTTTAATTTTTTTAGGCTCTTCCCCTGATTTTTATTTTTTTAGGCTCTTCTCCTGATTTTAATTTTTTTAGGGTCCTTTCCTTCTTTTAATTTTTTTAGGCTTATCTCCTGGTTTTATTTCTCTTAGACTTATCTCCTGGTTTTAATTTTTTTAGACTCTTCTCCTGATTGTAATTTTTTTAGACTCTTCTCCTGATTTTGTTTCCCTTAGGCTCTTCTCCTGATTTTCATTTTTTTAGGCTCTTCTCCTGATTTTAATTTTTTTAGGCTCTACTCCTGATTTTAATTTTTTTAGGCTCTTCTCCTGATTTTAATTCTTTTAGGCTCTTCTCCTGATTTTATTTTTTATAGGCTCTTCTCTTGATTTTAATTTTTTTATGCTCCTCTCCTGATTTTAATTCTCTTAGGCTCTTCTCCTGATTTTAATTCTTTTAGGTTCTTTTCCTGATTTTAATTTTCTTAGGCTCTTGTCCTGATTTTAATTTTCTTAGGCTCTTGTCCTGATTTTAATTTTCTTAGGCTCTTGTCCTGCTTTTAATTTTCTTAGGCTCTTGTCCTGCTTTTAATTTTCTTAGGCTCTTGTCCTGCTTTTAATTTTCTTAGGCTCTTCTCCTGATTTTAATTTTCTTAGGCTCTTCTCCTGCTTTTAATTTTTGTAGGCTCCTCTCCTGCTTTTAATTTTTGTTAAGCTCTTCTCCTGATTTTAATTTTTTTAGGCTCTTCTCCTGATTTTAATTTTCTTAGGCTCCTCTCCTGATTTTATTTCTCTTAGGCTCTTTTCCTGATTTTAATTTTTTTAGGTTCTTTTCCTGATTTTAATTTTTTTAGGTTCTTTTCCTGATTTTAATTTTTTAAGGCTCTTTTCCTGATTTTATTTCTCTTAGGCTCTTCTCCTGTTTTTAATTTATTTAGGCTCTTCTCCTGATTTTAATTTTTAGACTCCTGATTTTAATTCTTTTAGGCTCTTCTGATTTTAATTTTATAGGCTCTACTCCTGATTTTAATTTTTTTAGGCTCCTTTCCTTCTTTTAATTTTCTTAGGCTTATCTCCTGGTTTTATTTCTCTTAGACTTATCTCCTGGTTTTAATTTTTTTAGACTCTTCTCCTGATTGTAATTTTTTTACGCTCTCTTCCTGATTTTAATTTTTTTATGCTCTTTTCCTGATTTCAATACTCTTAGGCTCTTTTCCTGATTTTATTTCTCTTAGGCTCTTCTCCTGATTTTATTTCTCTTAGGCTCTTCTCCTGGTTTTATTTCTCTTAGGCTCTTCTCCTGATTTTCATTTTTTTAGGCTCTTCTCCTGATTTTCATTTTTTTAGGCTCTTCTCCTGATTTTCATTTTTTTAGGCTCTTCTCCTGATTTTAATTTTTTTAGGCTCTTCTCCTGATTTTAATTTTCTTAGGCTCTTCTCCTGATTTTATTTCTCTTAGGCTCTTCTCCTGATTTTATTTCTCTTAGGCTCTTCTCCTGATTTTATTTCTCTTAGGCTCTTCTCCTGATTTTATTTCTTTTAGCCTCTTCTCTTGATTTTATTTCTCTTAGGCTCTTTTCCTGATTTAAAGTTTTTTAGGCTCTTCTCCTTCTTTTAATTTTCTAAGGCTTATCTCCTGGTTTTATTTCTCTTAGACTTATCTCCTGGTTTTAATTTTTTTAGACTCTTCTCCTGATTGTAATTTTTTTAGACTCTTCTCCTGATTTTAATTCTCTTAGGCTCTTCTCCTGATTTTAATTCTCTTAGGCTCTTCTCCTGATTTTAATTCTCTTAGGCTCTTCTCCTGCGTTTAATTCTCTTAGGCTCTTCTCCTGATTTTAATTTTTTAGGCTCTTCTCGTGATGTTAATTGTTTTGGTTCTTTTCCTGATTTTAATTTTTTTTAGGCTCTTCTCCTGATTTTAATTTTTTTAGGCTCTTCTCCTGATTTTAATTTTCTTAGGCTCTTCTCCTGATTTTAATTTTCTTAGGCTCTTCTCCTGATTTTAATTTTCTTAGGCTCTTCTCCTGATTTTATTTCTCTTAGGCTCTTCTCCTGATTTAAAGTTTTTAGGCTCTTCTCCTTCTTTTAATTTTCTAAGGCTTATCTCCTGGTTTTATTTCTCTTAGACTTATCTCCTGGTTTTAATTTTTTTAGACTCTTTTCCTGATTGTAATTTTTTTAGGCTCTTTTCCTGATTTTAATTTTTTTGGGCTCTTTTCCTGATTTTATTTCTCTTAGGCTCTTCTCCTTCTTTTAATTTTCTTAGGCTTATCTCCTGGTTTTATTTCTCTTAGGCTTATCTCCTGATTTTAAGTTTTTTAGGCTCTTCTCCTGATTTTAATTTTTTTATGGTCTTCTCCTGATTTTAATTTTCTTAGGCTCTTCTCCTGATTTTATTTCTCTTAGGCTCTTCTCCTGATTTTATTTCTCTTAGACTCTTCTCCTGATTTTAATTCTGTTAGGCTCTTCTCCTTCTTTAAATTTTTTTTGACTCTTCTCCTGATTTTAATTCTCTTAGGCTCTTCTCCTGATTTTTTTTTTTATGCTCCACTCCTGATTTTAAGTCTCTTAGGCTGTTCTCCTGATTTTAATTTTTTTAGGCTCTTCTCCTGATTTTAATTTTTTTTAAGCTCTTCTCCTGAGTTTAGTTTTTTTAGGCTTAACTGCTGATTTTAATTTTTTTAGGCTGTTTTCCTGATTTTAATTTTCTTTGGCTCTTCTCCTGATTTTATTTACTCTTAGGCTTATCTCCTAATTTTAATTTTTTAGACTCTTCTCCTGATTTTAATTTTTTTAGGCTCTTCTCCTGATTTTAATTTTTTTATGGTCTTCTCCTGATTTTATTTCTCTTAGGCTCTTCTCCTGATTTTAATTTTTTTAGGCTCTTCTCCTGATTTTAATTTTTTTAGGCTCTTCTCCTGATTTTAATTTTTTTAGGCTCTTCTCCTGATTTTAATTCTTTTAGGCTCTTCTCCTGATTTTATTTTTTATAGGCTCTTCTCCTGATTTTAATTTTTTTATGCTCCTCTCCTGATTTTAATTTTCTTAGGCTCTTCTCCTGATTTTAATTCTCTTAGGCTCTTCTCCTGCTTTTAATTTTTTTAGACTCTTTTCCTGCTTTTAATTGTTTTAGGCTCTTCTCCTGCTTTTAATTGTTTTAGGCTCTTCTCCTGCTTTTAATTGTTTTAGGCTCTTCTCCTGCTTTTATTTGTTTTAGGCTCTTCTCCTGCTTTTAATTTTTGTAGGCTCCTCTCCTGCTTTTAATTTTTTTTAAGCTCTTCTCCTGATTTTAGTTTTTTTAGGGTCTTCTCCTGATTTTAATTTTCTTAGGCTCTTCTCCTGATTTTAATTTTTATACTCCTGATTTTAATTCTTTTAGGCTCTTCTGATTTTAATTTTATAGGCTCTCTTCCTGGTTTTAATTTTTTTAGGCTCTTCCCCTGATTTTTATTTTTTTAGGCTCTTCTCCTGATTTTCATTTTTTTAGGCTCTTCTCCTGATTTTCATTTTTTTAGGCTCTTCTCCTGATTTTCATTTTCTTAGGCTTATCTCCTGGTTTTATTTCTCTTAGGCTTATCTCCTGGTTTTATTTCTCTTAGGCTTATCTCCTGGTTTTAATTTTTTTAGGCTCTTCTCCTGATTGTAATTTTTTTAGACTCTTCTCCTGATTTCAATTTTCTTAGGCTCTTTTCCTGATTTTAATTTTTTTGGGCTCTTTTCCTGATTTTATTTCTCTTAGGCTCTTCTCCTGATTTAAAGTTTTTTAGACTCTTCTCCTGCTTTTTTTTCTCTTAGGCTTATCTCCTGGTTTTAATTTTTTTAGACTCTTCTCCTGATTTTATTTCTCTTAGGCTCTTCTCCTGATTTTAATTTTTTTAGGCTCTTCTCCTGATTTTAATTCTCTTAGGCTCTTCTCCTGATTTTAATTTTTTTAGGCTCTTCTCCTGATTTTAATTCTGTTAGGCTCTTCTCCTTCTTTAAATTTTTTTGGACTCTTCTCTTGATTGTAATTCTCTTAGGCTCTTCTCCTGATTTTGATTTTCTTAGGTTCTTCTCCTGATATTTTTCTTTTTTATGCTCCTCTCCTGATTTTAATTTTCTAAGGTTCTTCTCCTGATTTTAATTCTCTTAGGCTCTTCTCCTGTTTTTTTTTTTTTATGCTCCACTCCTGATTTTAAGTCTCTTAGGCTGTTCTCCTGTTTTTAATTTTTTTAGGCTCTTCTCCTGATTTTATGTTTTTTAAGCTCTTCTCCTGAGTGTAGTTTTTTTAGGCTTAACTGCTGATTTTATTTTTTTTTGGCTCTTTTCCTGATTTTATTTCTCTTAGGCTCTTCTCCTTCTTTTAATTTTCTTAGGCTTATCTCCTGGTTTTATTTCTCTTAGGCTTATCTCCTGATTTTAAGTTTTTTAGGCTCTTCTCCTGATTTTAATTTTTTTATGGTCTTCTCCTGATTTTAATTTTCTTAGGCTCTTCTCCTGATTTTATTTCTCTTAGGCTCTTCTCCAGATTTTATTTCTCTTAGGCTCTTCCCCTGATTTTTTTTTTTATGCTCCACTCCTGATTTTAAGTCTCTTAGGCTGTTCTCCTGATTTTGATTTTTTTTAGGGTCTTCTCCTGAGTTTAGTTTTTTTAGGCTTAACTGCTGATTTTATTTTTTTTAGGCTCTTTTCCTGATTTTAATTTTCTTTGGCTCTTCTCCTGATTTTATTTACTCTTAGGCTTATCTCCTAATTTTAATTTTTTAGACTCTTCTCCTGATTTTAATTTTTTTAGACTCTTTTCCTGATTTTAATTTTCTTTTGCTCTTCTCCTGATTTTATTTACTCTTAGGCTTATCTCCTAATTTTAATTTTTTAGACTCTTCTCCTGATTTTAATTTTTTTAGGCTCTTCTCCTGATTTTATTTTTTTTAGGCTCTTCTCCTGATTTTAATTTTTTTATGGTCTTCTCCTGATTTTATTTCTCTTAGGCTCTTCTCCTGATTTTAATTTTTTAGACTCTTCTCCTGATTTTAGTTTTTTTTAGACTCTTCTCCTGATTTTAATTCTTTTAGGCTCTTCTCCTGATTTTATTTTTTTAGGCTCTTCTCCTGATTTTAATTTTTTTATGCTCCTCTCCTGATTTTAATTCTCTTAGGCTCTTCTCCTGATTTTAATTCTCTTAGGCTCTTCTCCTGATTTTAATTCTTTTAGGTTCTTTTCCTGATTTTAATTCTTTTAGGTTCTTTTCCTGATTTTAATTCTTTTAGGTTCTTTTCCTGATTTTAATTCTCTTAGGCTGTTCTCCTGATTTTAATTCTCTTAGGCTCTTCTCCTAATTTTAATTTTTTAGACTCTTCTCCTGATTTTAATTTTTTTAGGCTCTTCTCCTGATTTTATTTTTTTTAGGCTCTTCTCCTGATTTTAATTTTTTTATGGTCTTCTCCTGATTTTATTTCTCTTAGGCTCTTCTTTTGATTTTATTTTTTTTAGACTCTTCTCCTGATTGTAATTCTTTTAGGCTCTTCTCCTGATTTTATTTTTTATAGGCTCTTCTCCTGATTTTAATTTTTTTATGCTCCTCTCCTGATTTTAATTCTCTTAGGCTTATCTCCTGATTTTAATTCTCTTAGGCTGTTCTCCTGATTTTCATTCTTTTAGGCTCTTCTCCTGATTTTATTTTTTATAGGCTCTTCTCTTGATTTTAATTTTTTTATGCTCCTCTCCTGATTTTAATTCTCTTAGGCTGTTCTCCTGATTTTAATTCTTTTAGGTTCTTTTCCTGATTTTAATTCTCTTAGGCTGTTCTCCTGATTTTAATTTTTTTAGGCTCTTCTCCTGATTTCAATTTTTTTAGGCTCTTGTCCTGATTTTAATTTTCTTAGGCTCTTGTCCTGATTTTAATTTTCTTAGGCTCTTGTCCTGATTTTAATTTTCTTAGGCTCTTGTCCTGATTTTAATTTTCTTAGGCTCTTGTCCTGATTTTAATTTTCTTAGGCTCTTGTCCTGCTTTTAATTTTCTTAGACTCTTGTCCTGATTTTAATTTTCTTAGGCTCTTCTCCTGATTTTAATTTTCTTAGGCTCTTCTCCTGCTTTTAATTTTTGTAGGCTCCTCTCCTGCTTTTAATTTTTGTTAAGCTCTTCTCCTGATTTTAATTTTTTTAGGCTCTTCTCCTGATTTTAATTTTCTTAGGCTCCTCTCCTGATTTTATTTCTCTTAGGCTCTTTTCCTGATTTTAATTTTTTTAGGTTCTTTTCCTGATTTTAATTTTTTAAGGCTCTTTTCCTGATTTTATTTCTCTTAGGCTCTTCTCCTGTTTTTAATTTATTTAGGCTCTTCTCCTGATTTTAATTTTTAGACTCCTGATTTTAATTCTTTTAGGCTCTTCTGATTTTAATTTTATAGGCTCTACTCCTGATTTTAATTTTTTTAGGCTCCTTTCCTTCTTTTAATTTTCTTAGGCTTATCTCCTGGTTTTATTTCTCTTAGACTTATCTCCTGGTTTTAATTTTTTTAGACTCTTCTCCTGATTGTAATTTTTTTACGCTCTCTTCCTGATTTTAATTTTTTTATGCTCTTTTCCTGATTTCAATACTCTTAGGCTCTTTTCCTGATTTTATTTCTCTTAGGCTCTTCTCCTGATTTTATTTCTCTTAGGCTCTTCTCCTGATTTTATTTCTCTTAGGCTCTTCTCCTGATTTTCATTTTTTTAGGCTCTTCTCCTGATTTTAATTTTTTTAGGCTCTTCTCCTGATTTTAATTTTCTTAGGCTCTTCTCCTGATTTTATTTCTCTTAGGCTCTTCTCCTGATTTTATTTCTCTTAGGCTCTTCTCCTGATTTTATTTCTCTTAGGCTCTTCTCCTGATTTTATTTCTCTTAGGCTCTTTTCCTGATTTAAAGTTTTTTAGGCTCTTCTCCTTCTTTTAATTTTCTAAGGCTTATCTCCTGGTTTTATTTCTCTTAGACTTATCTCCTGGTTTTAATTTTTTTAGACTCTTCTCCTGATTGTAATTTTTTTAGACTCTTCTCCTGATTTTAATTCTCTTAGGCTCTTTTCCTGATTTTAATTCTCTTAGTCTCTTCTCCTGATTTTAATTCTCTTAGGCTCTTCTCCTGCGTTTAATTCTCTTAGGCTCTTCTCCTGATTTTAATTTTTTTAGGCTCTTCTCGTGATGTTAATTGTTTTGGTTCTTTTCCTGATTTTAATTTTTTTTAGGCTCTTCTCCTGATTTTAATTTTTTTAGGCTCTTCTCCTGATTTTAATTTTCTTAGGCTCTTCTCCTGATTTTAATTTTCTTAGGCTCTTCTCCTGATTTTAATTCTCTTAGGCTCTTCTCCTGATTTTATTTCTCTTAGGCTCTTCTCCTGATTTTATTTCTCTTAGGCTCTTCTCCTGATTTAAAGTTTTTAGGCTCTTCTCCTGATTTTCATTTTTTTAGGCTCTTCTCCTTCTTTTAATTTTCTAAGGCTTATCTCCTGGTTTTATTTCTCTTAGACTTATCTCCTGGTTTTAATTTTTTTAGACTCTTTTCCTGATTGTAATTTTTTTAGGCTCTTTTCCTGATTTTAATTTTTTTGGGCTCTTTTCCTGATTTTATTTCTCTTAGGCTCTTCTCCTTCTTTTAATTTTCTTAGGCTTATCTCCTGGTTTTATTTCTCTTAGGCTTATCTCCTGATTTTAAGTTTTTTAGGCTCTTCTCCTGATTTTAATTTTTTTATGGTCTTCTCCTGATTTTAATTTTCTTAGGCTCTTCTCCTGATTTTATTTCTCTTAGGCTCTTCTCCTGATTTTATTTCTCTTAGGCTCTTCTCCTGATTTTAATTCTGTTAGGCTCTTCTCCTTCTTTAAATTTTTTTTGACTCTTCTCCTGATTTTAATTCTCTTAGGCTCTTCTCCTGATTTTTTTTTTTATGCTCCACTCCTGATTTTAAGTCTCTTAGGCTGTTCTCCTGATTTTAATTTTTTTAGGCTCTTCTCCTGATTTTAATTTTTTTAGGCTCTTCTCCTGATTTTAATTTTTTTTAAGCTCTTCTCCTGAGTTTAGTTTTTTTAGGCTTAACTACTGATTTTAATTTTTTTAGGCTGTTTTCCTGATTTTAATTTTCTTTGGCTCTTCTCCTGATTTTATTTACTCTTAGGCTTATCTCCTAATTTTAATTTTTTAGACTCTTCTCCTGATTTTAATTTTTTTAGGCTCTTCTCCTGATTTTAATTTTTTTATGGTCTTCTCCTGATTTTATTTCTCTTAGGCTCTTCTCCTGATTTTAATTTTTTTAGGCTCTTCTCCTGATTTTAATTTTTTTAGGCTCTTCTCCTGATTTTAATTTTTTTAGGCTCTTCTCCTGATTTTAATTCTTTTAGGCTCTTCTCCTGATTTTATTTTTTATAGGCTCTTCTCCTGATTTTAATTTTTTTATGCTCCTCTCCTGATTTTAATTTTCTTAGGCTCTTCTCCTGATTTTAATTCTCTTAGGCTCTTCTCCTGATTTCAATTTTTTTACGCTCTTCTCCTGCTTTTAATTGTTTTAGGCTCTTCTCCTGCTTTTAATTGTTTTAGGCTCTTTTCCTGCTTTTAATTGTTTTAGGCTCTTCTCCTGCTTTTAATTGTTTTAGGCTCTTCTCCTGCTTTTAATTGTTTTAGGCTCTTCTCCTGCTTTTAATTGTTTTAGGCTCTTCTCCTGCTTTTATTTGTTTTAGGCTCTTCTCCTGCTTTTAATTTTTGTAGGCTCCTCTCCTGCTTTTAATTTTTTTTAAGCTCTTCTCCTGATTTTAGTTTTTTTAGGGTCTTCTCCTGATTTTAATTTTCTTAGGCTCTTCTCCTGATTTTAATTTTTATACTCCTGATTTTAATTCTTTTAGGCTCTTCTGATTTTAATTTTATAGGCTCTCTTCCTGGTTTTAATTTTTTTAGGCTCTTCCCCTGATTTTTATTTTTTTAGGCTCTTCTCCTGATTTTCATTTTTTTAGGCTCTTCTCCTGATTTTCATTTTTTTAGGCTCTTCTCCTGATTTTCATTTTCTTAGACTTATCTCCTGGTTTTATTTCTCTTAGGCTTATCTCCTGGTTTTATTTCTCTTAGGCTTATCTCCTGGTTTTAATTTTTTTAGGCTCTTCTCCTGATTGTAATTTTTTTAGACTCTTCTCCTGATTTCAATTTTCTTAGGCTCTTTTCCTGATTTTAATTTTTTTGGGCTCTTTTCCTGATTTTATTTCTCTTAGGCTCTTCTCCTGATTTAAAGTTTTTTAGACTCTTCTCTTGCTTTTTTTTCTCTTAGGCTTATCTCCTGGTTTTAATTTTTTTAGACTCTTCTCCTGATTTTATTTTTTTAGACTCTTCTCCTGATTTTGTTTCTCTTAGGCTCTTCTCCTGATTTTAATTTTTTTAGGCTCTTCTCCTGATTTTAATTCTGTTAGGCTCTTCTCCTTCTTTAAATTTTTTTGGACTCTTCTCTTGATTGTAATTCTCTTAGGCTCTTCTCCTGATTTTGATTTTCTTAGGTTCTTCTCCTGATATTTTTCTTTTTTATGCTCCTCTCCTGATTTTAATTTTCTAAGGTTCTTCTCCTGATTTTAATTCTCTTAGGCTCTTCTCCTGTTTTTTTTTTTTTATGCTCCACTCCTGATTTTAAGTCTCTTAGGCTGTTCTCCTGTTTTTAATTTTTTTAGGCTCTTCTCCTGATTTTATGTTTTTTAAGCTCTTCTCCTGAGTGTAGTTTTTTTAGGCTTAACTGCTGATTTTATTTTTTTTTGGCTCTTTTCCTCATTTTATTTCTCTTAGGCTCTTCTCCTTCTTTTAATTTTCTTAGGCTTATCTCCTGGTTTTATTTCTCTTAGGCTTATCTCCTGATTTTAAGTTTTTTAGGCTCTTCTCCTGATTTTAATTTTTTTATGGTCTTCTCCTGATTTTAATTTTCTTAGGCTCTTCTCCTGATTTTATTTCTCTTAGGCTCTTCTCCTGATTTTATTTCTCTTCGGCTCTTCCCCTGATTTTTTTTTTTATGCTCCACTCCTGATTTTAAGTCTCTTAGGCTGTTCTCCTGATTTTGATTTTTTTTAGGGTCTTCTCCTGAGTTTAGTTTTTTTAGGCTTAACTGCTGATTTTATTTTTTTTAGGCTCTTTTCCTGATTTTAATTTTCTTTGGCTCTTCTCCTGATTTTATTTACTCTTAGGCTTATCTCCTAATTTTAATTTTTTAGACTCTTCTCCTGATTTTAATTTTTTTAGACTCTTTTCCTGATTTTAATTTTCTTTTGCTCTTCTCCTGATTTTATTTACTCTTAGGCTTATCTCCTAATTTTAATTTTTTAGACTCTTCTCCTGATTTTAATTTTTTTAGGCTCTTCTCCTGATTTTATTTTTTTTAGGCTCTTCTCCTGATTTTAATTTTTTTATGGTCTTCTCCTGATTTTATTTCTCTTAGGCTCTTCTCCTGATTTTAATTTTTTAGACTCTTCTCCTGATTTTAGTTTTTTTTAGACTCTTCTCCTGATTTTAATTCTTTTAGGCTCTTCTCCTGATTTTATTTTTTTAGGCTCTTCTCCTGATTTTAATTTTTTTATGCTCCTCTCCTGATTTTAATTCTCTTAGGCTCTTCTCCTGATTTTAATTTTTTTAGGCTCTTCTCCTGATTTTATTTTTTTTAGGCTCTTCTCCTGATTTTAATTTTTTTATGGTCTTCTCCTGATTTTAATTCTTTTAGGTTCTTTTCCTGATTTTAATTCTTTTAGGTTCTTTTCCTGATTTTAATTCTTTTAGGTTCTTTTCCTGATTTTAATTCTCTTAGGCTGTTCTCCTGATTTTAATTCTCTTAGGTTCTTCTCCTAATTTTAATTTTTTAGACTCTTCTCCTGATTTTAATTTTTTTAGGCTCTTCTCCTGATTTTATTTTTTTTAGGCTCTTCTCCTGATTTTAATTTTTTTATGGTCTTCTCCTGATTTTATTTCTCTTAGGCTCTTCTTTTGATTTTATTTTTTTTAGACTCTTCTCCTGATTGTAATTCTTTTAGGCTCTTCTCCTGATTTTATTTTTTATAGGCTCTTCTCCTGATTTTAATTTTTTTATGCTCCTCTCCTGATTTTAATTCTCTTAGGCTTATCTCCTGATTTTAATTCTCTTAGGCTGTTCTCCTGATTTTCATTATTTTAGGCTCTTCTCCTGATTTTATTTTTTATAGGCTCTTCTCTTGATTTTAATTTTTTTATGCTCCTCTCCTGATTTTAATTCTCTTAGGCTGTTCTCCTGATTTTAATTCTTTTAGGTTCTTTTCCTGATTTTAATTCTCTTAGGCTGTTCTCCTGATTTTAATTTTTTTAGACTCTTCTCCTGATTTCAATTTTTTTAGGCTCTTGTCCTGATTTTAATTTTCTTAGGCTCTTGTCCTGATTTTAATTTTCTTAGGCTCTTGTCCTGATTTTAATTTTCTTAGGCTCTTGTCCTGATTTTAATTTTCTTAGGCTCTTGTCCTGCTTTTAATTTTCTTAGGCTCTTGTCCTGATTTTAATTTTCTTAGGCTCTTCTCCTGCTTTTGATTTTTGTAGGCTCCTCTCCTGCTTTTAATTTTTGTTAAGCTCTTCTCCTGATTTTAATTTTTTTAGGCTCTTCTCCTGATTTTAATTTTCTTAGGCTCCTCTCCTGATTTTATTTCTCTTAGGCTCTTTTCCTGATTTTAATTTTTTTAGGTTCTTTTCCTGATTTTAATTTTTTAAGGCTCTTTTCCTGATTTTATTTCTCTTAGGCTCTTCTCCTGTTTTTAATTTATTTAGGCTCTTCTCCTGATTTTAATTTTTAGACTCCTGATTTTAATTCTTTTAGGCTCTTCTGATTTTAATTTTATAGGCTCTACTCCTGATTTTAATTTTTTTAGGCTCCTTTCCTTCTTTTAATTTTCTTAGGCTTATCTCCTGGTTTTATTTCTCTTAGACTTATCTCCTGGTTTTAATTTTTTTAGACTCTTCTCCTGATTGTAATTTTTTTACGCTCTCTTCCTGATTTTAATTTTTTTATGCTCTTTTCCTGATTTCAATACTCTTAGGCTCTTTTCCTGATTTTATTTCTCTTAGGCTCTTCTCCTGATTTTATTTCTCTTAGGCTCTTCTCCTGATTTTATTTCTCTTAGGCTCTTTTCCTGATTTAAAGTTTTTTAGGCTCTTCTCCTTCTTTTAATTTTCTAAGGCTTATCTCCTGGTTTTATTTCTCTTAGACTTATCTCCTGGTTTTAATTTTTTTAGACTCTTCTCCTGATTGTAATTTTTTTAGACTCTTCTCCTGATTTTAATTCTCTTAGGCTCTTTTCCTGATTTTAATTCTCTTAGTCTCTTCTCCTGATTTTAATTCTCTTAGGCTCTTCTCCTGCGTTTAATTCTCTTAGGCTCTTCTCCTGATTTTAATTTTTTTAGGCTCTTCTCGTGATGTTAATTGTTTTGGTTCTTTTCCTGATTTTAATTTTTTTTAGGCTCTTCTCCTGATTTTAATTTTTTTAGGCTCTTCTCCTGATTTTAATTTTCTTAGGCTCTTCTCCTGATTTTAATTTTCTTAGGCTCTTCTCCTGATTTTAATTCTCTTAGGCTCTTCTCCTGATTTTATTTCTCTTAGGCTCTTCTCCTGATTTTATTTCTCTTAGGCTCTTCTCCTGATTTAAAGTTTTTAGGCTCTTCTCCTGATTTTCATTTTTTTAGGCTCTTCTCCTTCTTTTAATTTTCTAAGGCTTATCTCCTGGTTTTATTTCTCTTAGACTTATCTCCTGGTTTTAATTTTTTTAGACTCTTTTCCTGATTGTAATTTTTTTAGGCTCTTTTCCTGATTTTAATTTTTTTGGGCTCTTTTCCTGATTTTATTTCTCTTAGGCTCTTCTCCTTCTTTTAATTTTCTTAGACTTATCTCCTGGTTTTATTTCTCTTAGGCTTATCTCCTGATTTTAAGTTTTTTAGGCTCTTCTCCTGATTTTAATTTTTTTATGGTCTTCTCCTGATTTTAATTTTCTTAGGCTCTTCTCCTGATTTTATTTCTCTTAGGCTCTTCTCCTGATTTTATTTCTCTTAGGCTCTTCTCCTGATTTTAATTCTGTTAGGCTCTTCTCCTTCTTTAAATTTTTTTTGACTCTTCTCCTGATTTTAATTCTCTTAGGCTCTTCTCCTGATTTTTTTTTTTATGCTCCACTCCTGATTTTAAGTCTCTTAGGCTGTTCTCCTGATTTTAATTTTTTTAGGCTCTTCTCCTGATTTTAATTTTTTTTAAGCTCTTCTCCTGAGTTTAGTTTTTTTAGGCTTAACTGCTGATTTTAATTTTTTTAGGCTGTTTTCCTGATTTTAATTTTCTTTGGCTCTTCTCCTGATTTTATTTACTCTTAGGCTTATCTCCTAATTTTAATTTTTTAGACTCTTCTCCTGATTTTAATTTTTTTAGGCTCTTCTCCTGATTTTAATTTTTTTATGGTCTTCTCCTGATTTTATTTCTCTTAGGCTCTTCTCCTGATTTTAATTTTTTTAGGCTCTTCTCCTGATTTTAATTTTTTTAGGCTCTTCTCCTGATTTTAATTTTTTTAGGCTCTTCTCCTGATTTTAATTCTTTTAGGCTCTTCTCCTGATTTTATTTTTTATAGGCTCTTCTCCTGATTTTAATTTTTTTATGCTCCTCTCCTGATTTTAATTTTCTTAGGCTCTTCTCCTGATTTTAATTCTCTTAGGCTCTTCTCCTGATTTCAATTTTTTTACGCTCTTCTCCTGCTTTTAATTGTTTTAGGCTCTTCTCCTGCTTTTAATTGTTTTAGGCTCTTCTCCTGCTTTTAATTTTTTTAGACTCTTTTCCTGCTTTTAATTGTTTTAGGCTCTTCTCCTGCTTTTAATTGTTTTAGGCTCTTCTCCTGATTTTATTTGTTTTAGGCTCTTCTCCTGCTTTTAATTTTTGTAGGCTCCTCTCCTGCTTTTAATTTTTTTTAAGCTCTTCTCCTGATTTTAGTTTTTTTAGGGTCTTCTCCTGATTTTAATTTTCTTAGGCTCTTCTCCTGATTTTAATTTTTATACTCCTGATTTTAATTCTTTTAGGCTCTTCTGATTTTAATTTTATAGGCTCTCTTCCTGGTTTTAATTTTTTTAGGCTCTTCCCCTGATTTTTATTTTTTTAGGCTCTTCTCCTGATTTTCATTTTTTTAGGCTCTTCTCCTGATTTTCATTTTTTTAGGCTCTTCTCCTGATTTTCATTTTCTTAGGCTTATCTCCTGGTTTTATTTCTCTTAGGCTTATCTCCTGGTTTTATTTCTCTTAGGCTTATCTCCTGGTTTTAATTTTTTTAGGCTCTTCTCCTGATTGTAATTTTTTTAGACTCTTCTCCTGATTTCAATTTTCTTAGGCTCTTTTCCTGATTTTAATTTTTTTGGGCTCTTTTCCTGATTTTATTTCTCTTAGGCTCTTCTCCTGATTTAAAGTTTTTTAGACTCTTCTCCTGCTTTTTTTTCTCTTAGGCTTATCTCCTGGTTTTAATTTTTTTAGACTCTTCTCCTGATTTTATTTTTTTAGACTCTTCTCCTGATTTTGTTTCTCTTAGGCTCTTCTCCTGATTTTAATTTTTTTAGGCTCTTCTCCTGATTTTAATTCTGTTAGGCTCTTCTCCTTCTTTAAATTTTTTGGGACTCTTCTCTTGATTGTAATTCTCTTAGGCTCTTCTCCTGATTTTGATTTTCTTAGGTTCTTCTCCTGATATTTTTCTTTTTTATGCTCCTCTCCTGATTTTAATTTTCTAAGGTTCTTCTCCTGATTTTAATTCTCTTAGGCTCTTCTCCTGTTTTTTTTTTTTTATGCTCCACTCCTGATTTTAAGTCTCTTAGGCTGTTCTCCTGTTTTTAATTTTTTTAGGCTCTTCTCCTGATTTTATGTTTTTTAAGCTCTTCTCCTGAGTGTAGTTTTTTTAGGCTTAACTGCTGATTTTATTTTTTTTTGGCTCTTTTCCTCATTTTATTTCTCTTAGGCTCTTCTCCTTCTTTTAATTTTCTTAGGCTTATCTCCTGGTTTTATTTCTCTTAGGCTTATCTCCTGATTTTAAGTTTTTTAGGCTCTTCTCCTGATTTTAATTTTTTTATGGTCTTCTCCTGATTTTAATTTTCTTAGGCTCTTCTCCTGATTTTATTTCTCTTAGGCTCTTCTCCTGATTTTATTTCTCTTAGGCTCTTCCCCTGATTTTTTTTTTTATGCTCCACTCCTGATTTTAAGTCTCTTAGGCTGTTCTCCTGATTTTGATTTTTTTTAGGGTCTTCTCCTGAGTTTAGTTTTTTTAGGCTTAACTGCTGATTTTATTTTTTTTAGGCTCTTTTCCTGATTTTAATTTTCTTTGGCTCTTCTCCTGATTTTATTTACTCTTAGGCTTATCTCCTAATTTTAATTTTTTAGACTCTTCTCCTGATTTTAATTTTTTTAGACTCTTTTCCTGATTTTAATTTTCTTTTGCTCTTCTCCTGATTTTATTTACTCTTAGGCTTATCTCCTAATTTTAATTTTTTAGACTCTTCTCCTGATTTTAATTTTTTTAGGCTCTTCTCCTGATTTTATTTTTTTTAGGCTCTTCTCCTGATTTTAATTTTTTTATGGTCTTCTCCTGATTTTATTTCTCTTAGGCTCTTCTCCTGATTTTAATTTTTTAGACTCTTCTCCTGATTTTAGTTTTTTTTAGACTCTTCTCCTGATTTTAATTCTTTTAGGCTCTTCTCCTGATTTTATTTTTTTAGGCTCTTCTCCTGATTTTAATTTTTTTATGCTCCTCTCCTGATTTTAATTCTCTTAGGCTCTTCTCCTGATTTTAATTCTCTTAGGCTGTTCTCCTGATTTTAATTCTTTTAGGTTCTTTTCCTGATTTTAATTCTTTTAGGTTCTTTTCCTGATTTTAATTCTCTTAGGCTGTTCTCCTGATTTTAATTCTCTTAGGCTCTTCTCCTAATTTTAATTTTTTAGACTCTTCTCCTGATTTTAATTTTTTTAGGCTCTTCTCCTGATTTTATTTTTTTTAGGCTCTTCTCCTGATTTTAATTTTTTTATGGTCTTCTCCTGATTTTATTTCTCTTAGGCTCTTCTTTTGATTTTATTTTTTTTAGACTCTTCTCCTGATTGTAATTCTTTTAGGCTCTTCTCCTGATTTTATTTTTTACAGGCTCTTCTCCTGATTTTAATTTTTTTATGCTCCTCTCCTGATTTTAATTCTCTTAGGCTTATCTCCTGATTTTAATTCTCTTAGGCTGTTCTCCTGATTTTCATTCTTTTAGGTTCTGTTCCTGATTTTAATTCTTATAGGCTGTTCTCCTGATTTTAATTTTTTTAGGCTCTTCTCCTGATTTCAATTTTTTTAGGCTCTTGTCCTGATTTTAATTCTCTTAGGCTCTTGTCCTGATTTTAATTTTCTTAGGCTTTTCTCCTGATTTTAGTTTTCTTAGGCTCTTCTCCTGCTTTTAATTTTTGTAGGCTCCTCTCCTGATTTTAATTTTCTTAGGCTCTTCTCCTGATTTTAATTGTTTTAGGCTCTTCTCCCGATTTTAATTTTTTTAAGCTCTTCTCCTGATTTTAATTTTTTTTTATGGTCTTCTCCTGATTTTAATTGTTTTAGGCTCTTTTCCTGATTTTAATACTCTTAGGCTCTTCTCCTGATTTTATTTCTCTTAGGCTCTTATCCTGATTTTAATTTTCATGCAATTACACTAGTAAATTTTCAAACCACTAAGTAATTACAAGCCAATTGTCTGATTTTTGTTAAAAACTACACCAATAAATATTGTTATGAAAGAAAAATATCTAGTAAGTAAAAAACGGCATAGCAACAGTGCGACCTAGGATTTGCACATGTATTTCACATGAAATACTGCCACCTGCCGACGGAAAACGGGAACTACATTAAAAAAATTGATAACTGC
Organism: Pseudopipra pipra; assembly: GCF_036250125.1. NCBI lineage: Eukaryota > Metazoa > Chordata > Aves > Passeriformes > Pipridae > Pseudopipra > Pseudopipra pipra. The sequence goes on along the minus strand of NW_026990634.1, from coordinate 16,968 downwards.
GCCACCTGCTGACAGAAAACAGGAACTGCTTTAAAAAAAATTCATAACAGCGCCACCTGCTGACAGAAAACAGGAACTGCATTTAAAGATATTCCTAACAGTGCCACCTGCCGGGAAAAAACTGCAATTGCAACTGAAAATTAATCGAACTGCTGCCACCTTGTGGACAATCATAGAATTGCACTTAAAATTTATGTATTTTTATTAATTTTTAATAAAAATTAAAAACCATCCAAATAACACCACATGCACTTCTCACAACACAAAGACAACCACCCACAAAACCCCCACCAATCCTAGGCCTACACCTATCCCGAATCCTAACCCTAGCCCTACCTGTAAGTTAAACCCTAGCCAAAACCCCAGACCTTCCCCGAGGGGAAGGACTATGCCTAGCCTTATAAATAATCCAAAGCCTTATCCTACCCCTACACCTGTCCCTAACCCTACACCTAAACTTAGCCTAAACCCCAACTCTACACATAATCCTAGGCCAACCCAAACCCTAAGTCAACACCTAACCCTAACCATAACCATCACCCCAACCCTAGGCCTAACCCACAACCTAACCCGAACACTACACCTAACCCTAAGCCAAACCTTAAGCCTAACTCTAACCCTAAACCTGGACCTAGGCCTAGAGGGAGGGTTACAGTCAGCAGTATGCTTACAGTTAGATTTAGGGTTAGGGTTTACAGTTATACTACACCTAAACCTACCCCTAAACATTAGGTTAGGGTTAGGGGTACAGTTAGGTTTAGGGGTAGGTTTAGGTGTAGCATTAGGGCTGGAGGGTGACAGTCGGGTTTAGGGGTTGGTTAAGTTGTGGCATTAGGGTTCAGGGGTACAGTCGGGTTTAGGGATAGGTTTAGGTGTAGCATTAGGGGTCGGGGGTACATTCGAGTTTAGGGGTAGGGTTCGGTCTGGCGTTAGGGTTCGGGGGTACAGTCGGGTTTAGGGGTACGGTTCGGTGTGGCATTAGGGTTCGGGGGTACAGTCCCGTTTAGGGGTAGGTTAAGGTGTGGCGTTAGGGTTCGGGGGTACAGTCCTGTCTAGGGGTAGGGTTAGGTGTGGCGTTAGGGTTCGGGGGTACAGTCGCGTCTAGGGGTAGGGTTCGGTGTGGCGTTAGGTTCGGGGGTACAGTCGCGTCTAGGGGTAGGGTTCGGTGTGGCGTTAGGGTTGGTGGGTACAGTCGCGTCTAGTGGTAGGGTTCGGTGTGGCGTTAGGGTTCGGGGGTACAGTCGCGTCTAGGGGTAGGGTTAGGTGTGGCGTTAGGGTTCGGGGGTACAGTCGCGTCTAGGGGTAGGGCTAGGTGTGGCGTTAGGGTTCGGGGGTACAGTCGCGTCTAGGGGTAGGGTTCGGTGTGGCGTTAGGGTTCGGGGGTACAGTCGCGTCTAGGGGTAAAGTTAGGTCTGGCGTTAGGGTTCGGGGGTACAGTCACGTCTAGGGGTAGGGTTCGGTCTGGCGTTAGGGTTCGGGGGTACAGTCGCGTCTAGGGGTAGGGTTCGGTGTGGCGTTAGGGTTCGGGGGTACAGTCGCGTCTAGGGGTAGGGTTCGGTCTGGCATTAGGGTTCGGGGGTACAGTCGCGTCTAGGGGTAGGGTTCGGTCTGGCGTTAGGGTTCGGGGTACAGTCCCGTTTAGGGGTACGGTTCGTTCTGGCGTTAGTGTTCGGGGGTACAGTCGCGTCTAGGGGTAGGGTTCGGTCTGGCGTTAGGGTTCGGGGGTACAGTCGCGTCTAGGGGTAGGGTTCGGTGTGGCGTTAGGGTTCGGGGGTACAGTCGCGTCTAGGGGTAGGGTTCGGTGTGGCGTTAGGGTTCGGGGGTACAGTCGCGTCTAGGGGTAGGGTTCGTTCTGGCGTTAGGGTTCGGGGGTACAGTCGCGTCTAGGGGTAGGGTTCGGTCTGGCGTTAGGGTTCTGGGGTACAGTCGCGTCTACGGGTAGGGTTCGGTGTGGCGTTAGGGTTCGGGGGTACAGTCGCGTCTAGGGGTAGGGCTAGGTGTGGCGTTAGGGTTCGGGGGTACAGTCGCGTCTCGGGGTAAAGTTAGGTCTGGCGGTAGGGTTCGGGGGTACAGTCGCGTCTAGGGGTAAAGTTAGGTCTGGCGTTAGGGTTCGGGGGTACAGTCGCGTCTAGGGGTAGGGTTCGGTCTGGCGTTAGGGTTCGGGGGTACAGTCGCATCTAGGGGTAGGGTTCGTTCTGGTGTTAGGGTTCGGGGGTACAGTCGCGTCTAGGGGTAGGGTTCGGTCTGGCGTTAGGGTTTGGGGGCACAGTCCCGTTTAGGGGTCGGGTTCGGTGTGGCGTTAGAGTTCGGGGGTACAGTCGCGTCTGGGGGTAGGGCCCGGTGTGGCGTTAGGGTTCGGGGGTACAGTCGCGTCTAGGGGTAGGGTTCGTTCTGGCGTTAGGTTCGGGGGTACAGTCGCGTCTAGGGGTAGGGTTTGGTGTGGCGTTAGGGTTCGGGGGTACAGTCGCGTTTGCGGGTAGGGTTTGGTCTGACGTTAGGGTTCGGGGGTACAGTCGCGTCTAGGGGTAGGGTTAGGTGTGGCGTTAGGGTTCGGGGGTACAGTCGCGTCTAGGGGTAGGGTTCGGTGTGGCGTTAGGGTTCGGGGGCGCGGTCCCGTCTAGGGGTAGGGTTCGGTGTGGCGTTAGGGTTCAGGGGTACAGTCGCGTCTAGGGGTAGAGTTCGTTCTGGCGTTAGGGTTCGGGGGTGCAGTCGCGTCTAGGGGTAGGGTTCGGTGTGACGTTAGGGTTCTGGGGTACAGTCGCGTCTAGGGGTAGGGTTCGGTGTGGCGTTAGGGTTCGGGGGTACAGTCGCGTCTAGGGGTAGGGTTCGGTGTGGCGTTAGGGTTCGGGGGTACAGTCGCGTCTCGGGGTAAAGTTAGGTCTGGCGTTAGGGTTCGGGGGTACAGTCGCGTCTAGGGGTAAAGTTAGGTCTGGCGTTAGGGTTCTGGGGTACAGTCGCGTCTAGGGGTAGGGTTCGTTCTGGCGTTAGGGTTCGGGGGTACAGTCGCGTCTAGGGGTAGGGTTCGGTCTGGCGTTAGGGTTTGGGGGTACAGTCCCGTTTAGGGGTCGGGTTCGGTGTGGCGTTAGGGTTCGGGGGTACAGTCGCGTCTGGGGGTAGGGCCCGGTGTGGCGTTAGGGTTCGGGGGTACAGTCGCGTCTAGGGGTAGGGTTAGGTCTGGCGTTAGGGTTCGGGGGTACAGTCCCGTTTAGGGGTAGGGTTCGGTGTGGCGTTAGGGTTCGGGGGTACAGTCGCGTCTAGGGGTAGGGTTCGGTGTGGCATTAGGGTTTGGGTGTACAGTCGCGTCTAGGGGTAGGGTTCGGTGTGGCGTTAGGGTTCGGGGGTACAGTCCCGTTTAGGGGTGGGGTTCGTTCTGGCGTTAGGGTTCGGGGGTACAGTCGCGTCTGGGGGTAGGGCCCGGTGTGGCGTTAGGGTTCGGGGGTACAGTCGCGTCTAGGGGTAGGGTTAGGTGTGGCGTTAGGGTTCGGGGGTACAGTCGCGTCTAGGGGTAGGGTTCGGTCTGGCGTTAGGGTTCGGGGGTACAGTCGCGTCTAGGGGTAGGGTTCGGTGTGGCGTTAGGGTTCGGGGTACAGTCGCGTCTAGGGGTAGGGTTCGTTCTGGCGTTAGGGTTCTGGGGTACACTTGCGTCTAGGGGTAGGGTTAGGTGTGGTGTTATGCTTCGGGGGTACAGTCGCGTCTAGGGGTAGGGTTCGGTGTGGCGTTAGGGATCGGGGGTACAGTCGCGTCTAGGGGTAGGGTTCGGTGTGGCGTTAGGGTTCGGGGGTACAGTCGCGTCTGCGGGTAGGGTTCGGTCTGACGTTAGGGTTCGGGGGTACAGTCGCGTCTAGGGGTAGGGTTCGGTGTGGCGTTAGGGTTCTGGGGTACAGTTGCGTCTAGGGGTAGGGTTTGGTGTGGCGTTAGGGTTCGGGGGTACAGTCGCGTCTAGGGGTAGGGTTTGGTGTGGCGTTAGGGTTCGGGGGTACAGTCGCGTCTAGGGGTAGGGTTAGGTCTGGCGTTAGGGTTTTGGGGTACAGTCGCGTCTAGGGGTAGGGTTCGGTGTGGCGTTAGGGTTCTGGGGTACAGTCGCGTCTAGGGGTAGGGTTCGGTGTGGCGTTAGGGTTCGGGGGTACAGTCGCGTCTAGGGGTAGGGTTCGGTGTGGCGTTAGGGTTCGGGGGTACAGTCGCGTCTAGGGGTAGGGTTCGGTCTGGCGTTAGGGTTCTGGGGTACAGTTGCGTCTAGGGGTAGGGTTCAGTGTGGCGTTAGGGTTCGGGGGTACAGTCGCGTCTAGGGGTAGGGCTAGGTGTGGCGTTAGGGTTCGGGGGTACCGTCGCGTCTAGGGGTAAAGTTAGGTCTGGCGTTAGGGTTCGGGGGTACAGTCGCCTCTAGGGGTAGGGTTAGGTGTGGCGTTAGGGTTCAAGGGCACGGTCGCGTCTAGGGGTAGGGTTCGGTGTGGCGTTAGGGTTCGGGGGC
>NW_026990634.1:0-7500 GCF_036250125.1 Pseudopipra pipra | reverse complement strand
GGGTTAGGGTTAGGGTTAGGGTTAGGGTTAGGGTTAGGGTTAGGGTTAGGGTTAGGGTTAGGGTTAGGGTTAGGGTTAGGGTTAGGGTTAGGGTTAGGGTTAGGGTTAGGGTTAGGGTTAGGGTTAGGGTTAGGGTTAGGGTTAGGGTTAGGGTTAGGGTTAGGGTTAGGGTTAGGGTTAGGGTTAGGGTTAGGGTTAGGGTTAGGGTTAGGGTTAGGGTTAGGGTTAGGGTTAGGGTTAGGGTTAGGGTTAGGGTTAGGGTTAGGGTTAGGGTTAGGGTTAGGGTTAGGGTTAGGGTTAGGGTTAGGGTTAGGGTTAGGGTTAGGGTTAGGGTTAGGGTTAGGGTTAGGGTTAGGGTTAGGGTTAGGGTTAGGGTTAGGGTTAGGGTTAGGGTTAGGGTTAGGGTTAGGGTTAGGGTTAGGGTTAGGGTTAGGGTTAGGGTTAGGGTTAGGGTTAGGGTTAGGGTTAGGGTTAGGGTTAGGGTTAGGGTTAGGGTTAGGGTTAGGGTTAGGGTTAGGGTTAGGGTTAGGGTTAGGGTTAGGGTTAGGGTTAGGGTTAGGGTTAGGGTTAGGGTTAGGGTTAGGGTTAGGGTTAGGGTTAGGGTTAGGGTTAGGGTTAGGGTTAGGGTTAGGGTTAGGGTTAGGGTTAGGGTTAGGGTTAGGGTTAGGGTTAGGGTTAGGGTTAGGGTTAGGGTTAGGGTTAGGGTTAGGGTTAGGGTTAGGGTTAGGGTTAGGGTTAGGGTTAGGGTTAGGGTTAGGGTTAGGGTTAGGGTTAGGGTTAGGGTTAGGGTTAGGGTTAGGGTTAGGGTTAGGGTTAGGGTTAGGGTTAGGGTTAGGGTTAGGGTTAGGGTTAGGGTTAGGGTTAGGGTTAGGGTTAGGGTTAGGGTTAGGGTTAGGGTTAGGGTTAGGGTTAGGGTTAGGGTTAGGGTTAGGGTTAGGGTTAGGGTTAGGGTTAGGGTTAGGGTTAGGGTTAGGGTTAGGGTTAGGGTTAGGGTTAGGGTTAGGGTTAGGGTTAGGGTTAGGGTTAGGGTTAGGGTTAGGGTTAGGGTTAGGGTTAGGGTTAGGGTTAGGGTTAGGGTTAGGGTTAGGGTTAGGGTTAGGGTTAGGGTTAGGGTTAGGGTTAGGGTTAGGGTTAGGGTTAGGGTTAGGGTTAGGGTTAGGGTTAGGGTTAGGGTTAGGGTTAGGGTTAGGGTTAGGGTTAGGGTTAGGGTTAGGGTTAGGGTTAGGGTTAGGGTTAGGGTTAGGGTTAGGGTTAGGGTTAGGGTTAGGGTTAGGGTTAGGGTTAGGGTTAGGGTTAGGGTTAGGGTTAGGGTTAGGGTTAGGGTTAGGGTTAGGGTTAGGGTTAGGGTTAGGGTTAGGGTTAGGGTTAGGGTTAGGGTTAGGGTTAGGGTTAGGGTTAGGGTTAGGGTTAGGGTTAGGGTTAGGGTTAGGGTTAGGGTTAGGGTTAGGGTTAGGGTTAGGGTTAGGGTTAGGGTTAGGGTTAGGGTTAGGGTTAGGGTTAGGGTTAGGGTTAGGGTTAGGGTTAGGGTTAGGGTTAGGGTTAGGGTTAGGGTTAGGGTTAGGGTTAGGGTTAGGGTTAGGGTTAGGGTTAGGGTTAGGGTTAGGGTTAGGGTTAGGGTTAGGGTTAGGGTTAGGGTTAGGGTTAGGGTTAGGGTTAGGGTTAGGGTTAGGGTTAGGGTTAGGGTTAGGGTTAGGGTTAGGGTTAGGGTTAGGGTTAGGGTTAGGGTTAGGGTTAGGGTTAGGGTTAGGGTTAGGGTTAGGGTTAGGGTTAGGGTTAGGGTTAGGGTTAGGGTTAGGGTTAGGGTTAGGGTTAGGGTTAGGGTTAGGGTTAGGGTTAGGGTTAGGGTTAGGGTTAGGGTTAGGGTTAGGGTTAGGGTTAGGGTTAGGGTTAGGGTTAGGGTTAGGGTTAGGGTTAGGGTTAGGGTTAGGGTTAGGGTTAGGGTTAGGGTTAGGGTTAGGGTTAGGGTTAGGGTTAGGGTTAGGGTTAGGGTTAGGGTTAGGGTTAGGGTTAGGGTTAGGGTTAGGGTTAGGGTTAGGGTTAGGGTTAGGGTTAGGGTTAGGGTTAGGGTTAGGGTTAGGGTTAGGGTTAGGGTTAGGGTTAGGGTTAGGGTTAGGGTTAGGGTTAGGGTTAGGGTTAGGGTTAGGGTTAGGGTTAGGGTTAGGGTTAGGGTTAGGGTTAGGGTTAGGGTTAGGGTTAGGGTTAGGGTTAGGGTTAGGGTTAGGGTTAGGGTTAGGGTTAGGGTTAGGGTTAGGGTTAGGGTTAGGGTTAGGGTTAGGGTTAGGGTTAGGGTTAGGGTTAGGGTTAGGGTTAGGGTTAGGGTTAGGGTTAGGGTTAGGGTTAGGGTTAGGGTTAGGGTTAGGGTTAGGGTTAGGGTTAGGGTTAGGGTTAGGGTTAGGGTTAGGGTTAGGGTTAGGGTTAGGGTTAGGGTTAGGGTTAGGGTTAGGGTTAGGGTTAGGGTTAGGGTTAGGGTTAGGGTTAGGGTTAGGGTTAGGGTTAGGGTTAGGGTTAGGGTTAGGGTTAGGGTTAGGGTTAGGGTTAGGGTTAGGGTTAGGGTTAGGGTTAGGGTTAGGGTTAGGGTTAGGGTTAGGGTTAGGGTTAGGGTTAGGGTTAGGGTTAGGGTTAGGGTTAGGGTTAGGGTTAGGGTTAGGGTTAGGGTTAGGGTTAGGGTTAGGGTTAGGGTTAGGGTTAGGGTTAGGGTTAGGGTTAGGGTTAGGGTTAGGGTTAGGGTTAGGGTTAGGGTTAGGGTTAGGGTTAGGGTTAGGGTTAGGGTTAGGGTTAGGGTTAGGGTTAGGGTTAGGGTTAGGGTTAGGGTTAGGGTTAGGGTTAGGGTTAGGGTTAGGGTTAGGGTTAGGGTTAGGGTTAGGGTTAGGGTTAGGGTTAGGGTTAGGGTTAGGGTTAGGGTTAGGGTTAGGGTTAGGGTTAGGGTTAGGGTTAGGGTTAGGGTTAGGGTTAGGGTTAGGGTTAGGGTTAGGGTTAGGGTTAGGGTTAGGGTTAGGGTTAGGGTTAGGGTTAGGGTTAGGGTTAGGGTTAGGGTTAGGGTTAGGGTTAGGGTTAGGGTTAGGGTTAGGGTTAGGGTTAGGGTTAGGGTTAGGGTTAGGGTTAGGGTTAGGGTTAGGGTTAGGGTTAGGGTTAGGGTTAGGGTTAGGGTTAGGGTTAGGGTTAGGGTTAGGGTTAGGGTTAGGGTTAGGGTTAGGGTTAGGGTTAGGGTTAGGGTTAGGGTTAGGGTTAGGGTTAGGGTTAGGGTTAGGGTTAGGGTTAGGGTTAGGGTTAGGGTTAGGGTTAGGGTTAGGGTTAGGGTTAGGGTTAGGGTTAGGGTTAGGGTTAGGGTTAGGGTTAGGGTTAGGGTTAGGGTTAGGGTTAGGGTTAGGGTTAGGGTTAGGGTTAGGGTTAGGGTTAGGGTTAGGGTTAGGGTTAGGGTTAGGGTTAGGGTTAGGGTTAGGGTTAGGGTTAGGGTTAGGGTTAGGGTTAGGGTTAGGGTTAGGGTTAGGGTTAGGGTTAGGGTTAGGGTTAGGGTTAGGGTTAGGGTTAGGGTTAGGGTTAGGGTTAGGGTTAGGGTTAGGGTTAGGGTTAGGGTTAGGGTTAGGGTTAGGGTTAGGGTTAGGGTTAGGGTTAGGGTTAGGGTTAGGGTTAGGGTTAGGGTTAGGGTTAGGGTTAGGGTTAGGGTTAGGGTTAGGGTTAGGGTTAGGGTTAGGGTTAGGGTTAGGGTTAGGGTTAGGGTTAGGGTTAGGGTTAGGGTTAGGGTTAGGGTTAGGGTTAGGGTTAGGGTTAGGGTTAGGGTTAGGGTTAGGGTTAGGGTTAGGGTTAGGGTTAGGGTTAGGGTTAGGGTTAGGGTTAGGGTTAGGGTTAGGGTTAGGGTTAGGGTTAGGGTTAGGGTTAGGGTTAGGGTTAGGGTTAGGGTTAGGGTTAGGGTTAGGGTTAGGGTTAGGGTTAGGGTTAGGGTTAGGGTTAGGGTTAGGGTTAGGGTTAGGGTTAGGGTTAGGGTTAGGGTTAGGGTTAGGGTTAGGGTTAGGGTTAGGGTTAGGGTTAGGGTTAGGGTTAGGGTTAGGGTTAGGGTTAGGGTTAGGGTTAGGGTTAGGGTTAGGGTTAGGGTTAGGGTTAGGGTTAGGGTTAGGGTTAGGGTTAGGGTTAGGGTTAGGGTTAGGGTTAGGTTAGGGTTAGGTTAGGGTTAGGGTTAGGGTTAGGGTTAGGGTTAGGGTTAGGGTTAGGGTTAGGGTTAGGGTTAGGGTTAGGGTTAGGGTTAGGGTTAGGGTTAGGGTTAGGTTAGGGTTAGGGTTAGGGTTAGGGTTAGGGTTAGGGTTAGGGTTAGGGTTAGGGTTAGGGTTAGGGTTAGGGTTAGGGTTAGGTTAGGGTTAGGGTTAGGGTTAGGGTTAGGGTTAGGGTTAGGGTTAGGGTTAGGTTAGGGTTAGGGTTAGGGTTAGGGTTAGGGTTAGGGTTAGGGTTAGGGTTAGGGTTAGGGTTAGGGTTAGGGTTAGGGTTAGGGTTAGGGTTAGGGTTAGGTTAGGGTTAGGGTTAGGGTTAGGGTTAGGGTTAGGGTTAGGGTTAGGGTTAGGGTTAGGGTTAGGGTTAGGGTTAGGGTTAGGGTTAGGGTTAGGGTTAGGGTTAGGGTTAGGGTTAGGGTTAGGGTTAGGGTTAGGGTTAGGGTTAGGGTTAGGGTTAGGGTTAGGGTTAGGGTTAGGTTAGGGTTAGGGTTAGGGTTAGGGTTAGGGTTAGGGTTAGGGTTAGGGTTAGGGTTAGGGTTAGGGTTAGGGTTAGGGTTAGGGTTAGGGTTAGGGTTAGGGTTAGGGTTAGGGTTAGGGTTAGGGTTAGGGTTAGGGTTAGGGTTAGGGTTAGGGTTAGGGTTAGGGTTAGGGTTAGGGTTAGGGTTAGGGTTAGGGTTAGGGTTAGGGTTAGGGTTAGGGTTAGGGTTAGGGTTAGGGTTAGGGTTAGGGTTAGGGTTAGGGTTAGGGTTAGGGTTAGGGTTAGGGTTAGGGTTAGGGTTAGGGTTAGGGTTAGGGTTAGGGTTAGGGTTAGGGTTAGGTTAGGGTTAGGGTTAGGGTTAGGGTTAGGGTAGGGTTAGGGTTAGGGTTAGGGTTAGGGTTAGGGTTAGGGTTAGGGTTAGGGTTAGGGTTAGGGTTAGGGTTAGGGTTAGGGTTAGGGTTAGGGTTAGGGTTAGGGTTAGGGTTAGGGTTAGGGTTAGGGTTAGGGTTAGGGTTAGGGTTAGGGTTAGGGTTAGGGTTAGGGTTAGGGTTAGGGTTAGGGTTAGGGTTAGGGTTAGGGTTAGGGTTAGGGTTAGGGTTAGGGTTAGGGTTAGGGTTAGGGTTAGGGTTAGGGTTAGGGTTAGGGTTAGGGTTAGGGTTAGGGTTAGGGTTAGGGTTAGGGTTAGGGTTAGGGTTAGGGTTAGGGTTAGGGTTAGGGTTAGGGTTAGGGTTAGGGTTAGGGTTAGGGTTAGGGTTAGGGTTAGGGTTAGGGTTAGGGTTAGGGTTAGGGTTAGGGTTAGGGTTAGGGTAGGGTTAGGGTTAGGTTAGGGTTAGGGTTAGGGTTAGGGTTAGGGTTAGGGTTAGGGTTAGGGTTAGGGTTAGGGTTAGGGTTAGGGTTAGGGTTAGGGTTAGGGTTAGGGTTAGGGTTAGGGTTAGGGTTAGGGGTTAGGGTTAGGGTTAGGGTTAGGTTAGGGTTAGGGTTAGGGTTAGGGTTAGGGTTAGGGTTAGGGTTAGGGTTAGGGTTAGGGTTAGGGTTAGGGTTAGGGTTAGGGTTAGGGTTAGGGTTAGGGTTAGGGTTAGGGTTAGGGTTAGGGTTAGGGTTAGGGTTAGGGTTAGGGTTAGGGTTAGGGTTAGGGTTAGGGTTAGGGTTAGGGTTAGGGTTAGGGTTAGGGTTAGGGTTAGGTTAGGGTTAGGGTTAGGGTTAGGGTTAGGGTTAGGGTTAGGGTTAGGGTTAGGGTTGGGTTAGGGTTAGGGTTAGGGTAGGGTTAGGGTTAGGGTTAGGGTAGGGTTAGGGTTAGGGTTAGGGTTAGGGTTAGGGTTAGGGTTAGGGTTAGGGTTAGGGTTAGGGTTAGGGGTTAGGGTTAGGGTTAGGGTTAGGGTTAGGGTTAGGGTTAGGGTTAGGGTTAGGGTTAGGGTTAGGGTTAGGGTTAGGGTTAGGGTTAGGGTTAGGGTTAGGGTTAGGGTTAGGGTTAGGGTTAGGGTTAGGGTTAGGGTTAGGGGTAGGGTTAGGGTTAGGGTTAGGGTTAGGGTTAGGGTTAGGGTTAGGGTTAGGGTTAGGGTTAGGGTTAGGGTTAGGGTTAGGGTTAGGGTTAGGGTTAGGGTTAGGGTTAGGTTAGGGTTAGGGTTAGGGTTAGGGTTAGGGTTAGGGTTAGGGTTAGGGTTAGGGTTAGGGTTAGGGTTAGGGTTAGGGTTAGGGTTAGGGTTAGGGTTAGGGTTAGGGTTAGGGTTAGGGTTAGGGTTAGGGTTAGGGTTAGGGTTAGGGTTAGGGTTAGGGTTAGGGTTAGGGTTAGGGTTAGGGTTAGGGTTAGGGTTAGGGTTAGGTTAGGGTTAGGGTTAGGGTTAGGGTTAGGGTTAGGGTTAGGGTTAGGGTTAGGGTTAGGGTTAGGGTTAGGGTTAGGGTTAGGGTTAGGGTTAGGGTTAGGGTTAGGGTTAGGGTTAGGGTAGGTTAGGGTTAGGGTTAGGGTTAGGGTTAGGGTTAGGGTTAGGTTAGGGTTAGGGTTAGGGTTAGGGTTAGGGTTAGGGTTAGGGTTAGGGTTAGGGTTAGGGTTAGGGTTAGGGTTAGGGTTAGGGTAGGGTTAGGGTTAGGGTTAGGGTTAGGGTTAGGGTTAGGGTTAGGGTTAGGGTTAGGGTTAGGGTTAGGGTTAGGGTTAGGGTTAGGGTTAGGGTTAGGGTTAGGGTTAGGGTTAGGGTTAGGGTTAGGGTTAGGGTTAGGTTAGGGTTAGGGTTAGGGTTAGGGTTAGGGTTAGGGTTAGGTTAGGGTTAGGGTTAGGGTTAGGGTTAGGGTTAGGGTTAGGGTTAGGGTTAGGGTTAGGGTTAGGGTTAGGGTTAGGGTTAGGGTTAGGGTTAGGGTTAGGGTTAGGGTTAGGGTTAGGGTTAGGGTTAGGGTTAGGTAGTTAGGGTTAGGGTTAGGTTAGGGTTAGGGTTAGGGTTAGGGTTAGGGTTAGGGTTAGGGTTAGGGTTAGGGTTAGGGTTAGGGTTAGGGTTAGGGTTAGGGTTAGGGTTAGGTTGGTTAGGTTAGGGTTAGGGTTAGGGTTAGGGTTAGGGTTTAGGGTTAGGGTTAGGGTTAGGGTTAGGGTTAGGGTTAGGGTTAGGGTTAGGGTTAGGGTTAGGGTTAGGGTTAGGGTTAGGGTTAGGGTTAGGGTTAGGGTTAGGGTTAGGTTAGGGTTAGGGTTAGGGTTAGGGTTAGGGTTAGGGTTAGGGTTAGGGTTAGGGTTAGGGTTAGGGTTAGGGTTAGGGTTTAGGGTTAGGGTTAGGGTTAGGGTTAGGGTTAGGGTTAGGGTTAGGGTTAGGGTTAGGGTTAGGGTTAGGGTTAGGGTTAGGTTAA
>NW_026990633.1:80000-85168 GCF_036250125.1 Pseudopipra pipra | reverse complement strand
AACCCTAACCCTAACCCTAACCCTAACCCTAACCCTAACCCTAACCCTAACCCTAACCCTAACCCTAACCCTAACCCTAACCCTAACCCTAACCCTAACCCTAACCCTAACCCTAACCCTAACCCTAACCCTAACCCTAACCCTAACCCTAACCCTAACCCTAACCCTAACCCTAACCCTAACCCTAACCCTAACCCTAACCCTAACCCTAACCCTAACCCTAACCCTAACCCTAACCCTAACCCTAACCCTAACCCTAACCCTAACCCTAACCCTAACCCTAACCCTAACCCTAACCCTAACCCTAACCCTAACCCTAACCCTAACCCTAACCCTAACCCTAACCCTAACCCTAACCCTAACCCTAACCCTAACCCTAACCCTAACCCTAACCCTAACCCTAACCCTAACCCTAACCCTAACCCTAACCCTAACCCTAACCCTAACCCTAACCCTAACCCTAACCCTAACCCTAACCCTAACCCTAACCCTAACCCTAACCCTAACCCTAACCCTAACCCTAACCCTAACCCTAACCCTAACCCTAACCCTAACCCTAACCCTAACCCTAACCCTAACCCTAACCCTAACCCTAACCCTAACCCTAACCCTAACCCTAACCCTAACCCTAACCCTAACCCTAACCCTAACCCTAACCCTAACCCTAACCCTAACCCTAACCCTAACCCTAACCCTAACCCTAACCCTAACCCTAACCCTAACCCTAACCCTAACCCTAACCCTAACCCTAACCCTAACCCTAACCCTAACCCTAACCCTAACCCTAACCCTAACCCTAACCCTAACCCTAACCCTAACCCTAACCCTAACCCTAACCCTAACCCTAACCCTAACCCTAACCCTAACCCTAACCCTAACCCTAACCCTAACCCTAACCCTAACCCTAACCCTAACCCTAACCCTAACCCTAACCCTAACCCTAACCCTAACCCTAACCCTAACCCTAACCCTAACCCTAACCCTAACCCTAACCCTAACCCTAACCCTAACCCTAACCCTAACCCTAACCCTAACCCTAACCCTAACCCTAACCCTAACCCTAACCCTAACCCTAACCCTAACCCTAACCCTAACCCTAACCCTAACCCTAACCCTAACCCTAACCCTAACCCTAACCCTAACCCTAACCCTAACCCTAACCCTAACCCTAACCCTAACCCTAACCCTAACCCTAACCCTAACCCTAACCCTAACCCTAACCCTAACCCTAACCCTAACCCTAACCCTAACCCTAACCCTAACCCTAACCCTAACCCTAACCCTAACCCTAACCCTAACCCTAACCCTAACCCTAACCCTAACCCTAACCCTAACCCTAACCCTAACCCTAACCCTAACCCTAACCCTAACCCTAACCCTAACCCTAACCCTAACCCTAACCCTAACCCTAACCCTAACCCTAACCCTAACCCTAACCCTAACCCTAACCCTAACCCTAACCCTAACCCTAACCCTAACCCTAACCCTAACCCTAACCCTAACCCTAACCCTAACCCTAACCCTAACCCTAACCCTAACCCTAACCCTAACCCTAACCCTAACCCTAACCCTAACCCTAACCCTAACCCTAACCCTAACCCTAACCCTAACCCTAACCCTAACCCTAACCCTAACCCTAACCCTAACCCTAACCCTAACCCTAACCCTAACCCTAACCCTAACCCTAACCCTAACCCTAACCCTAACCCTAACCCTAACCCTAACCCTAACCCTAACCCTAACCCTAACCCTAACCCTAACCCTAACCCTAACCCTAACCCTAACCCTAACCCTAACCCTAACCCTAACCCTAACCCTAACCCTAACCCTAACCCTAACCCTAACCCTAACCCTAACCCTAACCCTAACCCTAACCCTAACCCTAACCCTAACCCTAACCCTAACCCTAACCCTAACCCTAACCCTAACCCTAACCCTAACCCTAACCCTAACCCTAACCCTAACCCTAACCCTAACCCTAACCCTAACCCTAACCCTAACCCTAACCCTAACCCTAACCCTAACCCTAACCCTAACCCTAACCCTAACCCTAACCCTAACCCTAACCCTAACCCTAACCCTAACCCTAACCCTAACCCTAACCCTAACCCTAACCCTAACCCTAACCCTAACCCTAACCCTAACCCTAACCCTAACCCTAACCCTAACCCTAACCCTAACCCTAACCCTAACCCTAACCCTAACCCTAACCCTAACCCTAACCCTAACCCTAACCCTAACCCTAACCCTAACCCTAACCCTAACCCTAACCCTAACCCTAACCCTAACCCTAACCCTAACCCTAACCCTAACCCTAACCCTAACCCTAACCCTAACCCTAACCCTAACCCTAACCCTAACCCTAACCCTAACCCTAACCCTAACCCTAACCCTAACCCTAACCCTAACCCTAACCCTAACCCTAACCCTAACCCTAACCCTAACCCTAACCCTAACCCTAACCCTAACCCTAACCCTAACCCTAACCCTAACCCTAACCCTAACCCTAACCCTAACCCTAACCCTAACCCTAACCCTAACCCTAACCCTAACCCTAACCCTAACCCTAACCCTAACCCTAACCCTAACCCTAACCCTAACCCTAACCCTAACCCTAACCCTAACCCTAACCCTAACCCTAACCCTAACCCTAACCCTAACCCTAACCCTAACCCTAACCCTAACCCTAACCCTAACCCTAACCCTAACCCTAACCCTAACCCTAACCCTAACCCTAACCCTAACCCTAACCCTAACCCTAACCCTAACCCTAACCCTAACCCTAACCCTAACCCTAACCCTAACCCTAACCCTAACCCTAACCCTAACCCTAACCCTAACCCTAACCCTAACCCTAACCCTAACCCTAACCCTAACCCTAACCCTAACCCTAACCCTAACCCTAACCCTAACCCTAACCCTAACCCTAACCCTAACCCTAACCCTAACCCTAACCCTAACCCTAACCCTAACCCTAACCCTAACCCTAACCCTAACCCTAACCCTAACCCTAACCCTAACCCTAACCCTAACCCTAACCCTAACCCTAACCCTAACCCTAACCCTAACCCTAACCCTAACCCTAACCCTAACCCTAACCCTAACCCTAACCCTAACCCTAACCCTAACCCTAACCCTAACCCTAACCCTAACCCTAACCCTAACCCTAACCCTAACCCTAACCCTAACCCTAACCCTAACCCTAACCCTAACCCTAACCCTAACCCTAACCCTAACCCTAACCCTAACCCTAACCCTAACCCTAACCCTAACCCTAACCCTAACCCTAACCCTAACCCTAACCCTAACCCTAACCCTAACCCTAACCCTAACCCTAACCCTAACCCTAACCCTAACCCTAACCCTAACCCTAACCCTAACCCTAACCCTAACCCTAACCCTAACCCTAACCCTAACCCTAACCCTAACCCTAACCCTAACCCTAACCCTAACCCTAACCCTAACCCTAACCCTAACCCTAACCCTAACCCTAACCCTAACCCTAACCCTAACCCTAACCCTAACCCTAACCCTAACCCTAACCCTAACCCTAACCCTAACCCTAACCCTAACCCTAACCCTAACCCTAACCCTAACCCTAACCCTAACCCTAACCCTAACCCTAACCCTAACCCTAACCCTAACCCTAACCCTAACCCTAACCCTAACCCTAACCCTAACCCTAACCCTAACCCTAACCCTAACCCTAACCCTAACCCTAACCCTAACCCTAACCCTAACCCTAACCCTAACCCTAACCCTAACCCTAACCCTAACCCTAACCCTAACCCTAACCCTAACCCTAACCCTAACCCTAACCCTAACCCTAACCCTAACCCTAACCCTAACCCTAACCCTAACCCTAACCCTAACCCTAACCCTAACCCTAACCCTAACCCTAACCCTAACCCTAACCCTAACCCTAACCCTAACCCTAACCCTAACCCTAACCCTAACCCTAACCCTAACCCTAACCCTAACCCTAACCCTAACCCTAACCCTAACCCTAACCCTAACCCTAACCCTAACCCTAACCCTAACCCTAACCCTAACCCTAACCCTAACCCTAACCCTAACCCTAACCCTAACCCTAACCCTAACCCTAACCCTAACCCTAACCCTAACCCTAACCCTAACCCTAACCCTAACCCTAACCCTAACCCTAACCCTAACCCTAACCCTAACCCTAACCCTAACCCTAACCCTAACCCTAACCCTAACCCTAACCCTAACCCTAACCCTAACCCTAACCCTAACCCTAACCCTAACCCTAACCCTAACCCTAACCCTAACCCTAACCCTAACCCTAACCCTAACCCTAACCCTAACCCTAACCCTAACCCTAACCCTAACCCTAACCCTAACCCTAACCCTAACCCTAACCCTAACCCTAACCCTAACCCTAACCCTAACCCTAACCCTAACCCTAACCCTAACCCTAACCCTAACCCTAACCCTAACCCTAACCCTAACCCTAACCCTAACCCTAACCCTAACCCTAACCCTAACCCTAACCCTAACCCTAACCCTAACCCTAACCCTAACCCTAACCCTAACCCTAACCCTAACCCTAACCCTAACCCTAACCCTAACCCTAACCCTAACCCTAACCCTAACCCTAACCCTAACCCTAACCCTAACCCTAACCCTAACCCTAACCCTAACCCTAACCCTAACCCTAACCCTAACCCTAACCCTAACCCTAACCCTAACCCTAACCCTAACCCTAACCCTAACCCTAACCCTAACCCTAACCCTAACCCTAACCCTAACCCTAACCCTAACCCTAACCCTAACCCTAACCCTAACCCTAACCCTAACCCTAACCCTAACCCTAACCCTAACCCTAACCCTAACCCTAACCCTAACCCTAACCCTAACCCTAACCCTAACCCTAACCCTAACCCTAACCCTAACCCTAACCCTAACCCTAACCCTAACCCTAACCCTAACCCTAACCCTAACCCTAACCCTAACCCTAACCCTAACCCTAACCCTAACCCTAACCCTAACCCTAACCCTAACCCTAACCCTAACCCTAACCCTAACCCTAACCCTAACCCTAACCCTAACCCTAACCCTAACCCTAACCCTAACCCTAACCCTAACCCTAACCCTAACCCTAACCCTAACCCTAACCCTAACCCTAACCCTAACCCTAACCCTAA